>NW_011508030.1:593-895 GCF_000495115.2 Populus euphratica | reverse complement strand
AAGTGTTTTCCTTTTAGCTGTGTTTGTTTTCCAGAAAGTGATTTTCAGGAAAATACTTTCCAAACCTTCTTGTGTTTATTTGCTGTTAGAAAAGTTGGTAAACGGAAAACACTTTCCAGTCAAAAGAAGTCAAAAGAAAATTTGGCTTGATTTTCAGGAAAGTATTTTCTAAAACTTTTTGGCTGAAATCACTTTCTGGAAGTTGTGAAAAATTTAGAAATATCATATTATTTGCTGATTATATCAAATTTGATCCTCAAATTTTTAATTGCTATATATATTTTGTTTTAAATATTTATTTT
>NW_011508030.1:0-246 GCF_000495115.2 Populus euphratica | reverse complement strand
TAAACTTGAGAAAAATAAAATATTAATAAATTATTTTTCAGTTCATTTTTTATAACATAACCAAATACTGCAAAATATTTTCCTGTTCATTTTCCATAATACTGTCAAATATCAAAAAATATTTTACTTTTAAGGAATTCATTTTCTACATAATTCACTTTTTTTAGAATTCACTTAAAATAAATAATTTTTCTGCAAACAAACAGGAACAGGTGTGTTTATACGCCCAAGGTCTCTCACATTCCT
>NW_011508029.1:0-896 GCF_000495115.2 Populus euphratica | reverse complement strand
GAAGTAAAAAAAAATATTAACAAAATTTTAAAACCAATAAATTAGATATCTTAAAAATATTATAATAAAATATAGAAACATAAAATATGTAACATCCAAAATAAGAAGTGACCCATAAAAATATTAAAAATACAGGAAAAATTAGCATAGACATTGTCGTAACTTCTTTTTTTTACCCTTGTTTTTTATTATAGTATAAATATTTTGAAAAACTTTCTTTCCAATAAATTTAGTCAATTAATCATTTCAACATTTTTCATTGTTTTTTTAATTTCACGTGTCAAATTAAGTTAGAAATAATGATAAGATATATATATATATATATATTAAAAAAAAGAAAATCAAATATATTTAAAAGGTTAATTATATATATATATAAATTAAAAAAAAATCAAATATATTTAAAAGATTAACCCTAGTAGACTTTAGTATTTTTTAAAGTACTTTTTCTTTAAATATTTTTTTATTGGTACTTGTTTTGGTTTTCTATTTATATCGTCATTCTAATTTCATATTCTAAATTATGTGTTTGATTTGTTGATCTAGGTTGGCTGCTAGGTTTGCTCGAGGTTTTTTTTATATTTTTCTTTTATACCAACAGGTGTCTATTCTTTATATTTTACTGACATGTTTGACCTTGTATAATATTTTTTTTATGATATGAATTTATTCATCCAATTTTATTTGTATTTATCGTTTAAATCGTGGGTTCTTTAAAGTAGATTTATCTTTTTATCTATTTAAATAAATAAGTTTAGCAAATACAATCAAGTAAATATTTTATTTTATTTTGTAGTTTATTTCTTAACTATTGTTAGTGACTTTTTTTTTACATAAATAATAATTAATTAATTTAGTTAGATGATTGCAAAAGCTTTTTAATTTATATTTTGAAT
>NW_011508027.1:0-897 GCF_000495115.2 Populus euphratica | reverse complement strand
ATAACTGAGCGGGTTCTTCAGCTCCACAGACAAAACATCAATAAGTGCCCTTTCTATGCTTTTTATGCACTGTGATGCTAATTGCAATATTCATTGGATTGCACTGTTCGCATAAATAATGCAATTCTCTTGCACAGTTCATGTTTTTTTTAATTTTTTTATATATATATTTTATAACTTCTTGTTTTGTTTGTCTCTACATCTTTTGTCTTTTGTAAAATGCCTTCAATCATTTTA
Organism: Populus euphratica; assembly: GCF_000495115.2. Taxonomy (NCBI): domain Eukaryota; kingdom Viridiplantae; phylum Streptophyta; class Magnoliopsida; order Malpighiales; family Salicaceae; genus Populus; species Populus euphratica. Next base: position 660 of record NW_011508027.1, on the reverse strand, counting down.
ATTATGTTGTTTCTCAAGAATATTCATTGCCTTGAGTGTAAGACTACATTTTTTTTTTCATTAATGTTTTACTTGCATTGTTTGTACTGTTTATGTTTTTTTAGTTAAATTTTTTAACATTTTTTTTTAAAAAAAACACTAGTTTAAAGTGAATTAAATTCACTCGCACTGCGATGTGAACAATATTTTTTTTCTCTAAAAACTAGTATAGAGTGAATTAAATTCACTTAAACTGTAATATCAATTTTATACCTGATAATATTTTATCTACGCTCAAAAATTTATGAAAAGTATAGTTCTTATCGGATGAATTTTATATGTAATGGAATTATAAATAGTTTAATAAAATAATAAAAAATATTTTATATAAAGTATTTTTTATTTCATGATGTAATAGGAGTAATTAATTCTACAATATTTAAATTTAAAACTATTAATATTAATATATATTTTTTAAAATTATTTTATAACCTCAATTTTAAAAGCATTTTTAACCAAACACATTAAACTACTTTTGCTCCAACCTTAATTTCAACCACAGTTTTAACCAAACATCTATTTTTTCGAACCAACCTCAACTAAAAGTACTTTTTATAAAATAACTTTTTTCAAACCATAACCACAACCACATCAGCTATTGCAATACCAAACACACTCAAT
>NW_011508026.1:0-898 GCF_000495115.2 Populus euphratica | reverse complement strand
GAATTTTAAGGTTTTAAATATTATTGAGAGAGATGTGCTTTTTTATTGGATAGCTTCTCAGAAATACCTTGCCAGACCACTATGTCTGGAATAGTCACTCTTTAAGAAGGTTCTTTATTGATTCTGCATGAAATTTTTTTAGAGATTTCAGATTCATAAACTCCATGTACTATCTTCTCTAATTCCAGGTTTCATCCCAAGACACTCATTTATTAAATTATTTCCTCTTCCACATTATGGATAAACTACATGTTTTTCAAATTATTTCCTCTTCGACATTGTATTATTTGTGGGTTGCAAATTAAAATACATGAACATTTATTTTTTTAATACCCTTTTTTCATTACAATTTAGGATGTTATTACAAGCATGACTTTTATAAGTTAATATTTTTTGTCATGATGTCAACTATTTTAATGGACATACACGAACTTAAAAAGAAAAAGGAATTTACGCGTCTCTTTTTCTCGATTAGCCTTTTCAACCTCAGTTTACTTCATTTAGCATAAAAGAAATAATAGAGTATTTCATCAAATTTATTAATTTAATCAACATGTTTGTGATTATATTTTTTATTTGTTCTAGTTCTGTTTGATAGAACTCAAACTAAAATTTCACATCCCAACTATTTTTAGGTCTGTTAAGCGCCTCTAAGAGAAATGAGATTCCATTGTTCTTGTTGTTTTTGAAATTCTATTTATTGGTTAATAAATTTTCAAAAACAAATTGATTGACTTATTTGTTGTTTGTCTTTGCAATCTGCTTTTATTTTTTTTAGTTTTTTTTGGTTTGTATTTTTTTGTTATTATATTTTATCATGGACAAGGATAACAACTCCTTGTACTTATTGGGGCATGTCCACTTTAATAAAAAATATTTATTATTATGATTTCAACAA
>NW_011508024.1:0-900 GCF_000495115.2 Populus euphratica | reverse complement strand
TAACCAATAAAAAAATAATAGGCTTGAAAAGTTAGGCGTTCAAAAGAAAAATCTTTAGCTGTTTTTTTATGTATACGAGATAACACTTATGTTTTTACTATTTATTAATTTATTAGTTTTTTCTTGTTAATAAAATGTGATTTTTATTTCCCATATAAATATTCATATTCATAGACATATTATAAAGATACACGCTAGTATATTCATTTGTACTCTGTTGTGAGTTGGACTATTTTTTTTCTAAACTTAAAAAAGAAATATTCAGAGTATAACTTTTAAATAACATGAGAACTGATTTGAAGTGAATATTTTAATTTTATGGGTTTAAAAACAACTTTAATAATCTGTAAAAACATGGTATAGCTTTTAAAAAACTTTAAGATGATATTTTTTAAAAAAGATATTAAAATAATATCAAATTAAATTGATCTCGGTCACCTTATGACCTGGATCATGAATTTCAATAAGTTAAATAAATTTGTTTTTTTATAAATTATTTTTATTTAATTTTATAATAAAATTAGATACTTATAAAATCAAGTATCGATCCTAAAACAGAAGTTTATTTGAGATCATGATAGCTCTATAAAATTTTTAAAAAGATAAATTATAAATTTTATTTCACAACTAATCCAATATTGAATAATAATAAAATAAAAAAAACATTTAGAAAAATTAAAGAACCACAAACTAAAAAACAAACATATTAGGTTTGATAGGTAAATTCACTAAACTCGTGAATCAGGTAAGCTGGGTCAACGTATCAATTTTGCAAATTGGTTAATGGATTTTATTATGATTAATAACTTGTTTTTCTTTAAACTATTTTTATTTAACTATATGATAATAAAAATAAATAATTATAAAATTAAGGGTTAAACTATTACTGAAAATTTTTAT
>NW_011508022.1:0-900 GCF_000495115.2 Populus euphratica | reverse complement strand
TATAGTCATTAACTTCAGAGCCCGTAGGATTAGTCGTGGTACGCGCAAGCTGGCCCGAACATCCACGTTAATTTAAAAAAAAAAAAATTCAGTATTAATGGCAAGTTCAAGGAATACAACATGGATGATAAAAATACACAAACTATCAAGAAAAGCACATTTCCTATACACCGTTCGAAGACCAGAGAGGATTCAAAGTATATTCCGTTGATGTTAGTAGGAGATAATAAGGAGTTTATAAAAGTAGAAATGACAATTTTAGAGATGTCGTCATTCATTCTCAAATATGGAATCAATTCATTTATATCATAATGTTTTGCTTATTCAACATACATTTTTATGTAAATAAAGGAAGTCTAGGATAAAAATTTATTTGCACCACTAACTAAACATTATCACGCGTTGGATCTTTGACTTGATGGCTGGAAACATAGGACTTAACCAACCCTGTAGCCCGCTCTTTACAGTGAGTACAGACTATTTCTTTTTTTAAAACAAAATATTTAAATACTAAAATAAAAACTAGAATCAGCTTGTTATAATATAATAAAGTGAAATAAATTAATTATAAAATTAAAATAATCAAACACAACAATTTATAAAAATCTTTTTTATATAAAAAACATATTAATTTTTTAAACTCACAACTCTTATTATTAAACCCGCAACAATTAAAAGAATTATTAAAATTAATTATTAATCACATATATATTTAAAATTAAAAAATAAAATTAATTATATAAAAAAAATTTAAAAAATATCATTTAAAGCAGTAAAAACTAAAACTAAAATATAAAATAAATTTTATATTTAATTTAAGAATTTCAACTCAAAAGTTTCTCCTTCTTTCTTATATTTAACTTCTTTTTTTAAGAGAGAACATTTTTTTATTAAATTAAA
>NW_011508023.1:0-900 GCF_000495115.2 Populus euphratica | reverse complement strand
TTGGGCACGTTCACGCCTAACCCGAAGTTTGGCATGAACACATCCACGTCTATCCTCAAGTGGGGCTGGACATAATCACGCTCACATTCAAGTTGAATCTGAGCGCGTATACACCCACATCCAAGTTAAACTGGATATCTCAGTGCCCAATCACATGTATTAATATAATAATGTGTGTTATAAATATTATTATTTTTTTATATTTTAAAGTATTCATATTAAAAATAGTATTATTTGTGTTATAAATATTATTATTTTTATTATTATTAATAAAATAATTAAAAAATTGTTATTAATATTAAAAAATATATTTTTATATTATAAATTTTTACATAGTTTTATAAAAATAAAAGGTAAGCCTGCGCGCGTAGCGAAGGCATCCAAAAACCAATTTTAGATATGCATTCGTGGTTTCAAAGTTATGGTGAAAGGTAAACAAAATATCTAGTAATGTCAATATCAAAGATCCGGGACGAATCTTGTCGTTTGGACTGTGGACACGATTTATTGCAACACCTTCTACAGAATGTTAAAATGTAACTTCAATAGATAAGACGGCGTTACTTCCTTTCACTGGCAAATTTGATTCGATGTCGTCCGTCAAGATAAGCAATTTTTATTAAACAAAACTCTAAAAATGCATGGTCAATAGTGATAGACACAGCACTTGTTATAGTAAATTTATCTTTATACCTCTTAGTGAAAATGTTAGAAGGCCGAGATACCAGGGTAGTTTGATTTTTTATGTTATTGATCATTAAAAGAATAAACATAGATATTATTAATTTTTTAAATTATTTTGTACAGAAAAAATATTATTCTATCTCTAAAATCAACCAAATTTAAATTTACTTGCCATAATTTTTATTTAGTTGGCGTAAATTTAAAAATAAATAAAAT
>NW_011508021.1:0-900 GCF_000495115.2 Populus euphratica | reverse complement strand
AAGTTGTAATGGTTTAATATAACTTTGCGCTAAAATTCTCTCATAGGGCATGGTTTATTTGTTTTCACACCTTGGATAAAATCACTTAACAAATATAAAAGTTATGATGTTTTCACACCTAGTATATGATCTTGCCTATATATTGTTAAAGAAATATACGAGTGCTCAGGTTTTGAATGCGATGCAAAAGTGAATTTAGAATGGATTACAATAATAAATGGATGGTTTTAAAATAATATTTTTTAAATGATAAAAAAATAGTTATTTAAGAATTAATAACATACAATATCTTGAGTTATCTCGTCTCTTTGTATTTATAATATTCTGTTTAATCTATTTTTAAATTTTATTTTTAAATTAAATTATTAATTACAAACATGAAATGCTAATCTTATAATATTTGAATTAATTTGTTTTTTTGTTTATTTTTTAAAATATATATTTGACCTGTTTTGATGTTAATATTAAACCTTTTACAACATAAATCATTTTAATAAGTTATTTTTTTATGACATAACGATAATAATTCTCCAATATAATTTTATTTTATCATGTCTTAAATATAATTAAGTATTGTTTTTTTTAGGTTATTTATAATATTTTTTAAAAATTATATTATTAAATTAATTAATTTTACCATATTAGGTTAAACAAATAATTAAGATGTCATATTTTTCATACTCATTTATCAAGATCTTATATTTTTCATGCTCATACTAGCATTAACCTAACATTTTTTTCTTGTGTTTCGTGTTTCGAAAAACTTCACCCAACCAGTGATGAAATGCAAGTCACCTATTCAATAAATGTTATTTATGCATATATTTAGGGTGATATAGATAAAATCAAAAAGGAATTTTATTGATAATGAATCATAGTATAAGATTAAATTAAGATATT
>NW_011508019.1:0-901 GCF_000495115.2 Populus euphratica | reverse complement strand
TATTTCCTCACTTTTTCTCAAAAATCTTTAATTATGTCAGTTTTTTTTTGAAAATTTTAATTACGTATCAATATTTTTCTTTTGATTATCAAAATTAATAAAATATTTCTTTCCATCTCTAAATTTTTAAAATTTAATTAAATAAAATCCTCTTAAAATAATTTAATGATATCAAATTTTGGATTCCAATTAAAAGGTTTAAATGATATCATGTGCATCATTTTTATATTTTAATATATGAGATACAAAATTAAAAGTTATCATTTTTTATATGGTTTACATTGAAAGTAAAGAGAGTATAAAATAATTTGAAAATAAGAAAAACGTTAAATCAGAAAAGCCAAAAAAAAACCCTTAAAAATAAGAAGCCTAAAGTCCAACTCTAGATTCCCTAAACAAAATTCATAAAATAATTTACTAATTTATTTTATAAACTTTGTATTTTTAAACTTTTTATTTATATATGATTTTTAGTTTAATATATATTCTATTTTTAGTTATTTATATGTGTATTTTTAAAATAAATAATTTAAACGACATAGTTAAATAATGGATTATTATTCATGCTCATGACAATATTACTAAAAACTTTTTACAAGGAAAAAAATAATGTTTAGATCAAGAAATTTTTTTAGATAGTATAATTAAATTCAACTAAGCAAGTCAAACATGAAATCTCTCAAACATATTCATTGCTTACCCAAGTTTTAAATTAAACAATATAAAAATTATTCCAATATGACCAGGTTAATTTTAAGAGTTAAAGAAAACTTCAATAAATAGTAAAATCATGGTTTGACTTTAAAAATATTTTTATGATGATATTTTTTCTAAAACAATATTAAGATTATGATACTTTGGATAAATTCAAGTCAACCTATGTTAATTCGTCAAACCATTG
>NW_011500688.1:77843-101993 GCF_000495115.2 Populus euphratica | reverse complement strand
AAGGTGATCATGTTCTTTATGAAATAGTGGCCATAAATCATGAATTGCATGATGCACATCTCCACTAGGATGCGTCTCAAGAGTCAATAGAAGATTATTTAAAGACTCCTTACTCAAGCCATCCTTAATGAATTGTATTTTATCTTCACAGTTTATAGATACCATTCCTAAAGAACAACATTGTGTATTACAAGTCCATCTAGCACATCGATGACAGAATTTCAGTCGTTTTGCACGACGCTTCTTTGCAAAACTGCTTTTACCTGTTCCAGGCATGTGTGAAATAAAGAAATTAGAGGACTCGCCTGATAATCAGACCTTTGCTTCAATCAACCGGCGAATATCTTCAGGAATTCCATAATTCATTAACAATCTCAATCTTACACATCTAGCAAGGTAAATTTTTGTAATCGCATTCTTAGGCAGAGCGGGAAAATACTTTTTCAATTTTTCAAGATTAGTGTCCATTATCAAATGAGACTTGGAAGAGAGATTCAAAGAATAGCACAAATATATACACAAATATCAGTTATTGTGGGAAATTGAAAGAACCGACTTAAGTCACGGAGTACCGTTGTCCGCCATTTGACCGGGGTGAGAGAAACTAGCAAAAATCACTCAAAAAGAAATACAAAAACAATGTGAGAAAAACAAAATAATCAACCTTTATCTACAAGATCATTCAAACCAGTTGATTTATTTTCAGTAGGAAAATTATCAAAGTAAGCTTTCAAACGATGTCCATTTTCCTTAAAATCATTGTCATTCATTGAATTCTCAATATCACAGGCCCCATAAGGATTGCTCCATCTTGGTCTTAGCTCTCTAGGGACTGCATAGAGTTGAGAATCATAAAACAAAACTTTTTTACCAATATCAATCTTTTCATAATTTTCACAAGTTTTGCAGAATGCATGCATGTCCTTGAACATGGTGGGCCAATAAAATCCATTTTGCAAGATTTTTGCAATTGTCTTTTTTGACGAGAAATAACTTCCACATGCTTCAGAATGACAAAGTTTAATGACACTACTTACCTCATTGTCGGGAATGAATCTTTGAAATATTTGATCAGGACAATATTTGAATAAGGTAGGGTCATCACAATAAAAATTCTTCACTTCGTTCAAAAACTTTTCTTTGTCTTGGGTACTTCAATCAGCTGGAAAATCTCCTAAAGTAAGAAAATTGATATTTTTATCATACCAAGGCATTGGACTAAGAGAAAGTAAGGATTCGTTAGGAAAGTAATCATCCTTTGGTGTGATGTCAGATGTCAAATCTGTTGTCACTGTTGACAAAAGATTCGCATCAACATTTTCGGTGCTTGTTTCATCCGTGATTTCTTCCTCAGAATAAATCATTTGCAAATCTTCAGTTTCATCCAATTCATTTTTACTTAAAGTAGATTCAAGTTGATCATAAACTAATTTGTCAATATGATCTACTTCTAGTAAATCATTATCATCTCCAGGTTGCTTGCAAATGTTGAAAATATTCATCTCCAATGTCATGTTTCCAAATGATAGCTTCATCAGTCCATTCCTACAATTAATCAATGCATTAGAAGTTGCAAGAAATGGACGTCCTAAAATAACAGGAAATGAATTACATGCTTCAACAGGTTCTGTGTCCAAGACAATAAAATCCACAGGATAAATGAATTTATCGACTTGTACTAACACATCTTCAATTATTCCTCTAGGCACTTTTACAGATCTATCGGCAAGTAAAAGAGATATAGAAGTTGGTTTTAACTCACCTAGATTGAGACTCTGAAAAACCGAATATGGAAGTAAATTCACACTAGCACCAAGATCAAGTAAGGCTCTTTCAATTTTATGCTTTCCAATAAAGCACGAAATTATAGCACAACCAGGGTCTTTATATTTCAAAGCATTATTGTTCTGAAGAATAGCACTTACTTGTTCGGCTAGAAAGACTTTCTTTTTCACATTCAGTTTCCTCTTCACAGTGCATAGATCTTTCAAAAATTTAGCATAGGAAGGAACCTGTTTAATTGCATCCAGCAAAAGGAACCTGCATAGATCTTTCAAAAATTTAGCATAGGAAGGAACCTGTTTAATAGCATCCAACAATGGTATATTGATCCTTACCTGTTTGAAAATTTCAAAAATTTCAGAGTTGTGATTCACTTTCCTTTGTTTGGTCATGGCTTGAGGAAATGGAAGTGCTGGCGGTGAATCAGTCGTTTCTTTGCAATTTTCAGATTCATCCCCTTCCTTACCCTTAGAGATTGATTCATCATCTTTCTCATAAGGTTCAAGAGAGGGTTTTTCAATAACCTTACCACTGCGTAGAGTAGTGACTGATTTGACTTGATCCATGTGTTGGCTTCCGGAACTACTTGCATTTGCATTGTATTGCCCTTTGGGATTTTGTTGTGTTTGAGATGGAAACTTACCTTTCTCTTGGAAACTGAGAGCAGATGTTAATTTAGCAAGAGTATCTTTAAAATCTGTCATGTTTTGAGCAAGTTGAGTATTGATTGTCTCTTGCTTTTCAATGAATGCATGCAATGTTTCTTCAAGATTTCTTCTAGGAGGTGGAGCATAAGGAGGTGCATATCCATGAGAATTTTGGAAATTATGGTGTGCTTGAAACGGTGGTTGTGAAGTTTGTGCATTATTGTTCTCACTGTTCCAACTGAAATTTGGGTGATTCCTCCAACCAGGGTTGTATGTTTGGGAGTATGGGTTGTGGTTGGCCCTTTGAAAACTATTTAAAGGTTGTATGTTTGGGAGTATGGGTTGTGGTTGGCCCTTTGAAAACTGTTTAAAGCATGGGCTTGTTCATGGAGACATTCTTTAAAAGAAGGCAAGGTTGGACAATCGTTGGTTGAGTGTTCATTTGTTTCACAGATTTGACACACAATGTTTTCAACAGATTTTAATTGACCACTCTTTTTTAATTCTAGTGCCTCGACTTTTCTAGCTAAAGATGCAAACTTGGCTTGAAGGTCATGATCTTCCCTAAGGTTGTACATACCTCCACTAGATGTATGAGATTGAGTTTTACTCGGTGCCTCATATGTACCCGCGGTATCCTAATTTTGAGCATTTTCAGCTAACAAGTCTAAGTACTCCATTGCTTCATCAGGGTCTTTATCTTCAAAAGTTCCATTGCACATCAATTCAACCATTTGCCTATCTTTAGGTGTTAACCCTTCATAGAAATGTGAAACCAATCTCCATGTTTCAAAACCATGATGAGGGCAAGTACTAAGCAAGTCTCGATACCTATCCCAACATTTGTAAAATGTTTCTCCTGGTTTTTGAGTGAAAGTGGTGATTTGTCTCTTGAAAGAGTTTGTTCTATGAGATGGGAAAAACTTCTTTAAAAATTGTTGTTGCATTTCATCCCAAGCACGAATGGATCCTGGTCTTAAATTTTGTAACCATGTTTTAGCTTTATCTTTTAATGAAAAAGGAAAAAGCTTTAATCTGATGGTGTTCATGCTACAATTTGAATTATTATATGTGATGCAGACCTGCTCAAATTCCCTTAAATGCAAGTATGAATTTTCCAATTCGAAGCCATGAAAAAAAGGTAAAAGTTGAATAATGCCTGGTTTAAAATTAAAATGAGATGCATCGGGAGGAAAAACTATGCATGATGGTGCACTTGTTCTTGTGGGATTCATGTGGTTTCTAAGTGTTCTAGCATGGTTATTCTCATTATTCTCATTTTGAAGTGATTGATTATCTTCTTCGGCCATATTTTCTGAAAATGATGAGGATACCCTACAAAGTCTACCACTTGATGTACGTGACCACACTCTCATGCACGTGTAGGAATAAAATAAAAAAAAAAGAAGAAGAAAGCAAAAGAAGGAGGAAGAAAACAAAATAAAAAGAAACAAAAGAAAAGAAACAAAGTTATATACAAGAAAAGTGAAAAGAGAAAATAAAATAAATACTATAATTTATACAAGAACTTACCTCCCCGGCAACGTACCTTAGATAGTATGTGCTAAGGGACGCCAAAAACTTGACACGATGAAAAGATTGTTGTCTTCTCCCAAATGCAGGAGTGTCGAAGTAATAAATAACCCGGCAAGACCGGGGTCGAACCACAGGGAGGTTAATTGTACAAATTATAAACAACAATTATAAAACAACAATAATAACAACAACAATAGTAACAATAATAATAATAATAATAATAAAGAAAGAGAAGAAGAAGAAGATGATGATGATGAGAACTTAGAGATGAAATATTAAAGTAAGGATTAAACAATAATAATAACAAATGTCAAGGTTAGAGGTTCCACTAATGGTATATCAAACAAGGATAGTATAAACTCTTATTATTGAATTGGAAACCACACACAAAGGAGGTTCCAATCAGATTATGTATTGTTAACATGATTACATTAGTCATCTTATTCAATTAATGCTAATACTTGTAAATCTCGTCAAGCATTCATGATTATAACTTATGTTAACAACAAATCAAGTTCCTTTCGTAGCTCAGGTATCGGTTATACCATACATTATGGGCTATGAAAGTGCCAAGCATTTGTTGTACCAGGTGTTATACAACATAAATCAAGATTAGTCATTTAACAAGCAAAGTATTAAAGAGTGAACAAGATAACAAATATAAAACATATTAGTATCAAACATTAAGGTCCATATTAAGTTTACATTATACTTATTCTCACACCATTGGTGTAACCTTTTCACCTTGACATAATTAACTTAGCTAGACATAATGAAAGAAAGAAAAATAAATAAACAAAATAAGAACATAAAAGCTAACTAAGTAAAGGAAAGGAAATGAAAAGCATAAATTTAGTATTAATGAAAGCAAAGCATAAACATTACAAAAAATACAAAGAGAGAAAGGAAGAGCATGATCTTGATCTGAACACCAAGATACCTAAATGCATGGCAAATGCCTCCTTTTATAGGCCAAAATTGGGAACTATTGATTTGATGACTAATTGATAAGTGGGTGGCCAACTTTTGACTTGGTGACAATCCTTATGTTCTCTTGTCTGCCCAAAACGTCATTGATAACGTCCAAATTGGAGCCAGTTGTAAACATGAAAGCTGTAGGCAATTGTCTCAGCTTTCTTGTGTAAAACATTCAGCTCATTTGGACTTCTAGAACTCCAGATATGGCCAAAATACCGAATAGTGCTCGGGCTGGAAGACAGATTCGGGCTTCTTTGTTGTTGCTATAATTTGGACTTGATAATGGCCTTTTTAGATCTTGGGCTCCGTATGAAAGTTGTAGGCCTATGTCTTACCTTTCCATCCATATAAATTGGACCTAAATCGGAGATCTGTAGCTCCAGATATGACCCAATTACCGAACAGTGTTCCGGTTTGGATTGCACCGACATCTCTTCTCTAAGTTTGACCTTCTCTTTATCCTTGCAATTTAAGTTCTTCAAGTCATCAATCAATCCTTTCATTTATGTGGTAGGCCTGCATTTAAAATGAACATTTACCATAAATTAAAGGTATCTTATATTATTAGATATATATTATTATAAAACATGCTTTAGTTAAGGAGTTATTGATACTTCAAGTGCAAAATGATGATATAAAACCATGATAAAAATGCACTTTTAAGTACTAATCAAATACCAAAAGAAAACTTGGTACTTGATACTAATAAAGTCATGCAAAACTCCAAACTGCATTTTGAGCTGGCGAGTGACTTACAAAACAAGTTTCTTAGTAGAATATGAAACCCTCTGATAATTAAGTTTTGTAAATATAAGAACGGTGAAACATGTGTGTGAAGAGAGAATGTGTGACAGGAGATAACAATGTTGTGTATGGAACAAGATAATAATGGAGTCAAGTGAGCTTGTCTTTACTTCATTTTTTACCTAGTGACCTTTGATATTTATAGATATCATAAGTCATGCAAGCTTAATTGGTTGAGATGAAAAATAATTAGGAATATCTAACTTCCTATAAAGTTGAGTTCTTAATTGTTGTGCCACCCTTGTTTTTGAGGGATACGTTAGTTCTTGAGAGCAGGTCATTCATGGAAAGGGTGGCTAGACTTGAAGAGTTAATGCAAAGTTAGACTTATAAATAACCATTGGTGACAAGATTGGCTTGAGAAACTTTGAGTGAGAAATGTAGTTCTTGGTGAGAAAAGGTGGCCATTGCATGTTACATGCAAGTGATATGATCCAGACAAGGTCAAATTTGGATTTTGATGTAAAATGTGCAACTATCCAGTTTTACTTCAACAATCATAATTCTCAATCCGATCGTTGGATCAAGCTGAAATGTTACGTGGAGTCTCCTGACATCTTGTCTTAACTTGTTTTAAAATTTCAGGTCAATCGGAGTTCGGAAAGGCATCTCAATACGGGTCAACAAAGGCTGTACCAATTTTGTTATTTACTTCCTTTTGACTTATGAACTTCTTATTTGGCTAGGATTCTTTTCCTAAAAGGATGTGGCAGCTTATTTTGAAAATATATTAATTCTATAAGGATGTTTAAAGGGCTGCAATATAGCTTCCAAGTATGGCAAGGATTCATAATTATTTCAGAATCCTTTTCTTACAAGGATTCCTTATTCATCCTAGCTACAAAAGAAAACAAGACTTTAAAATACATTCTACCTTCAGATCAGATTTTCTAGTCTATTTGGGACTTCTTAATGATGGCAAATCTGATTCTAGCATATTTAGGATGGTAATTTTTGGATTTTTATTACTTTTATTATTCTCTTCTTAGTCTTTGGGTTATTATTGCTTATTTGGATCAATTGTTAGTGGGTTACATATCAGTCCACCTAAGGGGGGTCCATTAGGGTTTCTTTAAGTCTAGAGTCATTATAAATAGAGGCATAACCAAACATGTAAGGAAGACAATTCAGATTAATAAAACTTCTTGTTTGCTGCACTTTGTGTGTGTGTTGGTGAGATAATCTCCCTTCCATGGTTCTCTAAAGAACTGAAAAATAACTTATCAAAGAACAACTGTCTTTGTGGCATCATCCTTATACTTCTCGTTCACGAATCAATATTCATTGGGTGGGGGTTTTCCATTTCTAATAGTGCTGGTGCCTAGGTACAAATTATCTTTATGTCACACTCCTATCAAACATGATTTACTTGGCTTTCTGGGAATTAGTGTATTTGCATATGGGTTGCGTAACCATGTGATCACGAGGTTCGCATCAGTAGGGTTTGGTGATTAGTACTTAAAAGTTCATTTTTATCAAGGTTTTATGTCATCATTTTGCACTTGAAGTATTAATAACTCTTTTACTAAAGCATATTTTTATAATAACAAGTCTAATACTATAAGATACCCTTAATTTATAGTAAATGTTCATCTTAAATGTAGGCTTATCATATAAATGAAAGGATTAATTGATGTGTTGAAGTTCTGAAATTGAAAGGATAAAGAGAGGGTGAAGCTTAGAAAAGATATACTGGTTTAATTCAAAGTGGAACACTGTTCAGTAATTGGATCATAACTGAAGCTGTAGAATTGAATTTAGTTATGCTTTATATGGATGAAAAGCTAAGATATAAGCCTACAACTTTCATGGGAAGGCAAACTCAATTATGCTGTTTCGATGTCTAAATTTTAGTAATAATATAAAAGTCTGAATCTATCCTGCAACTTTCATGGGAAGGCAAACTCTCATTAAATTTATAAATATGCTCAATACCACTTAACAAGATATTAATAAACCTTTCTTTTGTGCTCAATGTATCAACACATAATTATGGGGCTTTTCTTGGAAGAAAACAAAATTTTTGTTCTAATGTTTAAGGTTAACTTCCTTGAGCTGGGATTATTATTTTTGTCTTTTTTCTTCTTCTTTTTTTTTCTTTTTTTTTTTTAAATATATATACATATAATTTAAAAACATCATGCATTTTTAACCCATGTAACGAGCTTTCAGCTAATGACTCCCAGACTAGTTGGTTTTAGGGCATTAGGTGTTAAGACACCCCAACGAGCTTAGTAACTCGGGTCGTACATACTGATATGTAGATAGTGCAATGTTTGATTTCCTTAAACTTTTCTCCTCAACCCATGTAACAAGCGTTGGGCCAATAGCTCCCAAGTCAGTTGACTTTAGGGTATTAGGTGTTAAAACACCCCTTCGGGCTTAATTGCTTAGGTTAGGGAGGCTACGAAACCAAACTTATCTACATTTTTATTATCATCATTTTTTTTTATTTTTTTTCTTTTTTATTTATTTTTTTTTCTTTTTTTTAATTATATACAATCCCTTTCCCTTAGTTGTTACCTTTAACAAAAGAACATCATTTTTTTTTTAATTATATACAATCCCTTTCCCTTAGTTGTTACCTTTAACAAAAGAACATAAATAATGTAATAATCCAATATGCAACCCACAATCATATGTTAAAGTGTGTGTGTGTAAATTAAGGTTTAAGAATACATGTTAAATAAGTATGTGAGCAGAATTAAGTGATAACAATACGAGAGTTTGTAAATCTAAATATTTCAGGAAGTATTATAATAGACCTTGTTAAGAATGGTTACTAAGATGCGTCTCAAGAGTCACTTTAACAAAAGAGCTCCTTTACTCTGCCATCCTAGTAACAACAATTATGCACATGCTTTATGAAATGAAAAACAATTTTTTTTTATCAACTACTACCCTCTCCCCCCAACCAAAACGAGACATTGTCCTCAATGTTTTAAGATAGAAAGATAGAGTATAGAAGATATCACCTGAAATAACGAACACCGACAAACCTGAAACACACTAAAACAAAAATAAGAAATAACAAAACACAATAATAAAACCAAAAGACACAAAAATTCACAAATGAAGGCTCAAATCCAATCTAAGCTTTTTACGGCTTCACAAATGAAGGCTCAAATCCAATCTAAGCTTTTTACGGCTTTCCTTAGATGACCAATTTATACGACTCATGGAAGGATCAATCACAGGAATGAAAGATTGTAGTTGGTCAATCAATTGTTCAGCAGTAGCAGCAGAGATTATGATTTGTCTTGCAGAAGATGTTAGAAATTCCTGTTCCACAGTATGATCAAGAAAAGACAACAATTTATCATAATAACCATTAACATTTAACAAACCTATGGGTTTATGGTGAATGTGTAGTTGAGCCCAAGAGGAAATATGAAATATCTCTTCCAATGTGCCTAGACCACCTGATAATCGGACCTTTGCTTCAATCAACCAGCGAATATCTTCAGGAATTCCATGATTCATTAACAATCTCAATCTTGCACATCTAGCACGGTAAATTTTTGTAATCGCATTCTGAGGCAGAGCGGGAAAATACTTTTTCAAGTTGTCAAGATTAGTGTCCATTTTCAAATGAGAATTGGAAGAGAGATTCAAAGAATTGCACAAATATATACACAAATATCAATTATTGTGGGAAACTGAAAAAACCAACTTAAGTCACGGAGCACCGTTGTCCGCCATTTGACCGGGGTGAAAGAAACTAGCACAAAAAAGAAAATGTGAGAAAAACAAAATAATCAACCTTTATCTACAATATCATTCAAACCAGCTGATTCGTCTTATCTTGGAAAATTATCAAAGTAAGCTTTCAAACGATTTCCATTTTCCTTAAAATCATTGTCATTCATTGAATTCTCAATATCACAGGCCCCATAAGGATTGCTCCATCTTGGTCTTAGCTCTCTAGAGAATGCATAGAGTTGAGAATTATAAAACAAAACTTTTTGAATAGTATCAATCTTTTGACAATTTTCACAAGTTTTGCAGAATGCATGCGTGTCCTTGAACATGGTGGGCCAATAAAATCCATTTTGAAAGATTTTTGCAGCTGTCTTTTTTGAAGAAAAATAACTCCCACATGCTTCAGAATGACAAAGTTTAATGACACTACTTACCTCATTATCGGGAATGAATCTTTGAAATATTTGATCAGGACAATATTTGAATAAGTTAGGGTCATCACAATAAAAGCTCTTCACTTCCTTCAAAAACTTTTCTTTGTCTTGGGTGCTCCAATGAACTGGCAAATCTCCTAAAGCAAGAAAATTGATATTTTTATCATACCAAGGCATTGGATTAAGAGAAAGTAAGGATTCGTTAGGAAAGTAATCATCGATTGGTGTGATGTCAGATGTCGAATCTATTGTCACTGTTGACAAAAGATTCGCATCAATATTTTCGGTGCGTTTTTCATCTGTGATTTCTTCCTCAGAATAAATCATTTGCAAATCTTCATATTCATCCAACTCATTTTTACTTAAAGTAGATTCAAGTTGATCATAAACTAATTCGTCAATATGATCTACTTCTTGTAAATCATTATCATCTCCAGGTTGCTTGCAAATGTTGAAAATATTCATCTCCAATGTCATGTTTCTAAATGATAGCTTCATCAGTCCATTCCTACAATTAATCAATGCGTTAGAGGTTGCAAGAAATGGACGTCCTAAAATAACAGGAAATGAATTACATGCTTCAACAGGTTCTGTATCCAAGACAATAAAATCCACAGGATAAATGAATTTATCGACTTGTACTAACACATCCAGCAAAGGTATATTGATCCTTACCTGTTTGAAAGTTTCAAAGATTTCAAAGTTGTGATTAACTTTCCTTTGTTTGGTCATGGCTTGAGGAAATGGAAGTGCTAGCAGAGAATCAGTCTTTTCTTTGCAATTTTCAAATTCAACCCCTTCCTTACCCTCAGAGATTGACTCATCATCTTTTTCATAAGGTTCAAGAGAGGGTTTTTCAATAACCTTGCCACTGCGCAGAGTAGTGACTGATTTGACTTGATCCATGTGTTGGCTTCCAGAACTACTTGCATTTGCATTGTATTGCCCCTTGGGATTTTGTAGTGGTTGAGATGGAAACTTACCTTTCTCTTGGAAACTGAGAGCAGATGTTAGTTTTGCAAGAGTATCTTTAAAATCTGTCATGTTTTGAGCAAGTTGAGTATTGATTGTCTCTTGCTTTTCAATGAATGCATGCAATGTTTCCTCAAGATTTCTTCTAGGAGGTGGAGCATAAGGAGGTGCATATCCATGAGAATTTTGGAAATTATGGTATGCTTGAAACGGTGGTTGTGAAGTTTGTGCATTGTTGTTCTCACTCTTCCAATTAGAATTTGGGTGATTTCTCCAACTAGGGTTGTATGTTTGGGGGTATGGGTTGTGGTTGGCCCTTTGGAAACTGTTTAAAGCATGGGCTTGTTCATGGAGACATTCCTTAAAAGAAGGCAAGGTTGGACAATCGTTGGTTGAGTGTTCATTTGTTTCACAAATTTAACGCACAATGTTTTCAACAGATTTTAATTGACCACTCCTTTTCAATTCTAGTGCAAACTTGGCTTGAAGGTCATGATCTTCCCTAAGGTTGTACATGCCTCCACTAGATGTGTGAGGTTGAGTTTTACTCAGTGCCTCATAAGTACCCGCAGTGTCCCAATTTTGAGCATTTTCAGCTAACAAGTCTAAGTACTCCATTGCTTCATCAGGGTCTTTATCTTCAAAAGTTCCATTGCACATCAATTAACCATTTGCCTATCTTTAGGTGTTAACCCTTCATAGAAATGTGAAACCAATCTCCATATTTCAAAACCATGATGAGGGCAAGTACTAAGCAAGTCTCGATACCTATCCCAACATTGGTAAAATGTTTCTCCTGGTGTTTGAGTGAAAGTAGTGATTTATCTTTTGAAAGAGTTTGTTCTGTGAGATAGGAAAAACTTCTTTAAAAATTGTTGTTGCATTTCATCCCAAGCACGAATGGATCCTGATCTTAAATTTTGTAGCCATGTTTTAGCTTTATCTTTTAATGAAAAAGGGAAAAGCTTTAATCTGATGGTGTTCATGCTACAATTTAAATTATTATATGTGTTGCAAACCTCCTCAAATTCTCTTAAATGCAAGTATGGATTTTCCAATTCTAAGCCATGAAAAGAAGGTAAAAGTTGAATAATACCTGGCTTAAAATTAAAATGAGATGCATCGGGAGGAAAAACTATGCATGATGGTGCACTTGTTCTTATGGGATTCATGTGGTCTCTAAGTGTTCTAGCATGGTTATTCTCATTATTTTCATTATGAAGTGATTGATTATCTTCTTCAGCCATATTTTCTGAAAATGATGAGGATACCCTACAAAGTCTACCACTTGATGTACGTAACCACACTCTCATGCACGTGTAGGAATAAAAAAAAGAAGAAGAAGAAAGCAAAAGAAGGAGGAAGAAAACAAAATAAAAAGAAACAAAAGAAAAGAAACAAAGTTATATACAAGAAAAGTGAAAAGAGAAAATAAAATAAAGACTATAATTTATACAAGAACTTACCTCCCCGGCAACGGCGCCAAAAACTTGACACAACGAATAGATTGTTGTCTTCTCCCAAGTGCAGGAGTGTCGAAGTAATAAATAACCCGGCAAGACCGGGGTCAAACCACAGGGAGGTTAATTGTACAAATTATAAACAACAATTATAAACAATAATTATAAACAACAACAATAGTAACAATAACAACAACAATAATAATAGAAGCAATAATAATACTAATAATAGTAGTAGTAGTAGTAGTAATAGTAATAATAATAATAATAATAATAATAAAGAAAAAGAAAGAGAAAAAGAAGAAGATGAGAACTTTGAGATGGAATATTAATGTAACGATTAAACAATGATAATAACAAATGTCAGGGTTAGAGGTTCCACTAATGGTATACCAAACAAGTATAGTATAAACTCTTATTATTCAATTGGAAACCACACACAAAGGAGGTTCCAATTAGATTATATATTATTAACATGATTACATTAGTCATCTTATTCAATTAATGCTAATACTTGTAAATCTCGTCAAGCATTCATGATTATAACTTATGTTAACAACAAATCAAGTTCCTTTCATAGCTCAGGTGTCGGTTATACCATACATTATGGGCTATGAAAGTGCCAAGCATTTGTTGTACCAAGTGTTATACAACATAAATCAAGATTAGTCATTTAACAAGCAAAGTATTAAAGAGTGAACAAGATAACAAATATAAAACATGTTAGTATCAAACATTAAAGTCCATATTAAGTTTACATTATACTTATTCTTACACCATTAGTGTAACCTTTTCACCTTGACATAACTAACTTAGCTAGACATAATGAAAGAAAGCAAAATAGATAAACAAAATAAGAACATAAAAGTTAACTAAGTAAAGGAAAAGAAATGAAAGGCATAAACTTAATATTAATGAAAGCAAAACATAAACATTACAAAAAATACAAAGAGAGAAAGAAAGAGCATGATCTTGATCTGGAAACCAAGATGCCTAAATGCATGGCAAATGCCTCCTTTTATAGGCCAAAATTGGGAACTATTGATTTGTTGACTAATTGATAAGTGGGTGGCCACCTTTTGACTTGGTGACAATCATTATCTTCTCTTGTCTGCCCAAAACGTCATTGATAATGTCAAAACTGGAGCCAGTTGCAACCATGAACGTTGTTGGCAATTGTCTCAGCTTTCTTGTGTAAACACCTCAGCTCATTTGGACTTCTAGAACTTCAGATATGGCCAAAATACTGAACAGTGCTCGGGCTGGAAGACAGATTTGGGCTTCTTTGTTGTTGCTACAATTTGGACTTGAAAATGGCCTTTTTAGATCTTGGGTTCCATATGAAAGTTGTAGGCCTATGTCTTACCTTTCCATCCATTTAAAGTGGAACTAAATCTGAGATATATAGCTCCAGATATGACCTAATTACCGAACAGTGTTCCGGTTTGGATTGCACCGACATCTCTTTTCTAAGTTTGGTCATCTCTTTATCCTTGCAATTTAAGTTCTTAAAGTCATCAATCAATCCTTTCATTTATGTGATAGGCCTGCATTTAAAATGAACATTTACCACAAATTAAAGGTATCTTATATTATTAGATATATTATTATAAAACATGATTTGGTTAAGGAGTTATTGATACTTCAAGTGCAAAATGATGATATAAAACCATGATAAAAATGCACTTTTAAGTACTAATCACCTATTTATGAATATTTTTAGCTAGCAAATCTAGGTACTAAATTACTTCATTAAGTTCTTTATCTTTAAAAGTTTCATTGCATATAAATTCCACCATTCGCCTATCTTTTGATGTTAACCTTTCTTAAAAATATGAAACTAATCTTCATGTTTCAAAACCATGATGAGGACAAGTATTAAGCAAGTCTGGATACCTATCCCAACATTAGTAAAATGTTTCTTTTGGTTTTTGAGTGAAAATGGTAATTTTTCTTTTGAAAGAGTTTGTTCTGTGAGATAGAAAAAACTTCTTTAAAAATTATTGTTGTATTTCATCCTAAGCACGAATGGATCCTAGTATCAAATTTTGTAGCCATGTTTTAGCTTTATCTTTTAATGAAAAAGGAAAAAGCTTTAATCTGATGGTGTTCATGCTACAATTTAAGTCATTATAGAAGTTACAGACCTTCTCAAATTCCCTTAAATGCAAGTATGGATTTTCTAAATCTAAGCCATGAAAAGAAGGTAAAAGTTAAATAATGCCCGACTTAAAATTAAAATGAGATGCATTAGAGGGGAAAATTATGCATGAGAGTGCAATTTTTCTTGTAGGATTCATGTGATTTTTAAGTATTCTAACACAGTTATTCTTATTATTCTCATTATGAAGCGACTACTTATCTTCTTTGGCCATATTTTTCTGAAAATGATGAGGATACCTTACGTAGCCTATCACTTAATGTACGTGACCAAACTCTCATGCACGTGAAGGAAGAGAATAAAATGAAGAATAAAACAAAAGAAAACGAAACAAAACTAACGAAACAAAGTTAGATGCAAGAAGAGTGAAATGAGAAAATAAAATAAATATTATAATTTATAAAAAAAATTTACCTCCCTAGCAATGACGTCAAAAACATAGCACGACCAAAAGGTTGATGTCTTCTTCCAAGTGCAGGAGTGTCAAAGTAATAAATAATCTATCAAGATTGGGATTAAACCATAGAAACGTTAACTATATAATAATAATAATAATAATATGAAGAAGAAGAAAAAAAAGGTTAAAGAGGACTTTGAGATATAAGATTAATGTGAGGATTAAACAATGATAAAAATAAATGTTAAGATTAGTGACACGATGAAAAGATTAATGTCTTCTCCCAAGTAAAGAGTGTCGAAGTAATAAATAACCCGGTAAAACCGGGGTCGAACCACAGAGAGGTTAATTGTACAAATTATAAACAATAATTATAAACAACAACAATATTAGTAGCACTAATAATAATAATAGTAGTAGTAGTAGTAGTAGTAGTAGTAGTAGTAAAGAAAAAGAAGGAGAAGAAGAAGAAGAAGATGAGAACTTTAAGATGAAATATTAATGTAAGGATTAAACAATGATAATAACAAATGTCAAGGTTAGAGGATCTACTAATGGTATGTTAAAAAAGTATAGTATAAACTCTTATTATTCAATTGGAAACCACACACAAAGGAGGTTCCAATTAGATGAATTGGAAACCACACACAAAGGAGGTTCCAATCAGATTATAGATTGTTAACATGATTACATTAGTCATCTTATTCGATTAATACTAATACTTGTAAATCTTGTCAAGCACTCATGATTATAACTTATGTTAACAACAAATCAAGTTTCTTTCATAGCTCAGGTGTCGATTATACCATACAGTATGGGTTATAAAAGTGCCAAGCATTTGTTATACCAAATGTTATACAACATAAATCAGGATTAGTTATTTAACAAACTAAGTATTAAAGAGTGAACAAGATAACAAATACAAAACATGATAGTATCAAACATTAAAGTCCATATTAAGTTTACACTATACTTATTCTTACACCATTAATGTAACATTTTCACCTTTACATAACAAACTTAGCTAAACATAATGAAAGAAAGAAAAATAAATAAACAAAATAAGAACATAAATAAGATAAAAGTTTACTAAGTAAATGAAAGGCGTAAACTTGATATTAATGAAAGCAAAGCATAAACATTACAAAAAATACAAAGAGAGAAAGCAAGAGCATGATCTTGATATGGAAACCAAGATGCCTAAATGCATGGCAAATGCCTCTTTTTATAGGCCAAAATTGAGAACTATTGATTTGATGACTAATTGATGAGTGGGTGGCCAACTCTTGACTTGGTGACAATCCTTATCTTCTTTTGTCTGCCCAAAACATCATTGATAACGTCAAAATTGAAACCACTTAAAATATGAAAGTTGTAGGAAATTGTCTCAGCTTTCGTGCGTAAAAAAATCAGATCATTTTGACTTCTAGAACTCCAGATATGGCCAAAATACTGAAGAGTGCTCAGGCTGGAGGACAGATTCGGGCTTCTTTGTTGTTGCTATAATTTGGACTTGAAAATGGCCTTTTTAGATCTTAGGCTCCATATGAAAGTTGTAGGCCTATATCTTACCTTTCCATCCATATAAAGTGGACTAAATCTGATATCTACAGCTCTAGATATGATTAAATTACCAAATAGTGTTCCGGTTTGGATTGCACCGACATCTCTTTTCTAAGTTTGGCCATCTCTTTGTCCTTTCAATTTCAGTTCTTAAATTCATCAATCAATCCTTTCATTTATGTGATAGGCCTGCATTTAAAATGAACATTTACTATAAATTAAAGGTATCTTATATTATTATAAACATGCTTTAGGTAAGGAGTTATTGATACTTTAAGTGCAAAATGATGATATAAAACCTTGATAAAAATATACTTTTAAGTATCAATTAGTTAGAGGATACACTAATGGTATTTCAAACAAGTATAGTATAAACTCTTTTTATTACTCAGCTGAAAAACACACACAAAGAAGGTTCTAATCATATTATAAATTATTAACATGATTACATTAGTTATCTTATTCGAATAAAGCTAATACTTGTAAATATTGTTAGGTATTCATGATTATAACTTATGTTAACAACAAATTAAGTTTCTTTTATAGCACATATATCGGTTGTACCATACAGTTGGACTATAAAAATGCCAAGTATTTATTGTTCCAAATGTTATAGAACATAAATCTAGATTAACTATTTAACAAGCAAAGTATTAATAGTGAACAAGATAACAACTACAAAACATGTTAGTATCAAACATTAAAGTTTATGTTGAATTGACATTATACTTATTCTTACACCATTAGTGTAACCTTTTCACCTTAACATAATAAACTTAGCTAGACATAATGAAAGAAAGAAAAATAAATAAACAAAATAAAAACATAAATAAGATAAAAGTTAACTAAGAAAATGAAAGGAAATGAAAGACATAAACTTGATATAATGATGATATAAAACCTTAATAAAAATGCATTTTGAAGTAGTAATCACACCCTCAACTAGTTTATTACTAGTCCCTTATAATCAAAGCATTAAAATAGAAAAACAATTTGCAAATTCCACAAAGCTAAGCATTTATCATTCAACTTCTATTAAAATATTCAACTAAACAAACTCTCATTAAATTTATATATTTGCTTTATACTTCTTAAACAAGATATTAATAATCCTTAGTAGTAGTAGTAGTAGTAGTAGTAGTAGTAGTAGTAGTAGTAGTAGTAGTAGTAGTAGTAGTAATAATAATAATAATAATAAAGAAAGAGAAGAAGAAGAAGATGATGAGAACTTGGAGATGGAAAATTAATGTAAGGATTAAACAATAATAATAACAAATGTCAAGGTTAGAGGTTCCACTAATGGTATATCAAACAAGTATAGTATAAACTCTTATTATTGAATTGGAAACCACACACAAAGGAGGTTCCAATCAGATTATATATTGTTAACATGATTACATTAGTCATCTTATTCAATTAATGCTAATACTTGTAAATCTCGTCAAGCATTCATGATTATAACTTATGTTAACAACAAATCAAGTTCCTTTCATAGCTCAGGTGTCGGTTATACCATACATTATGGGCTATGAAAGTGCCAAACATTTGTTGTACCAAGTGTTATGTAACATAAATCAAGATTAGTCATTTAACAAGCAAAGTATTAAAGAGTGAACAAGATAGCAAATATAAAACATGTTAGTATCAAACATTAAAGTCCATATTAAGTTTACATTATACTTATTCTTACACCATTAGTGTAACCTTTTCACCTTGACATAATTAACTTAGCTAGACATAATGAAAGAAAGCAAAATAGATAAACAAAATAAGAACATAAAAGTTAACTAAGTAAAGGAAAGGAAATGAAAGGCATAAACTTAATATTAATGAAAACAAAGCATAAAAAATACAAAGAGAGAAAGGAAGAGCATGATCTTGATCTGGAAATCAAGATGCCTAAATGCATGGCAAATGCCTCCTTTTATAGGCCAAAAATGGGAACTATTGATTTGATGACTAATTGATAAGTGGGTGACCAACTTTTGACTTGGTGACAATCCTTATCTTCTCTTGTCTGCCCAAAACGTCATTGATAACGTCAAAATTGGAGCCAGTTGTAAACATGAAAGTTGTAGGCAATTGTCTCAGCTTTCTTGTGTAAAAATTTCAGCTCATTTGGACTTCTAGAACTCTAGATATGGCCAAAATACCGAACAGTGCTCGGGCTGGAAGACAGATTCGGGCTTCTTTGTTGTTGCTACAATTTGGACTTGATAATGGCCTTTTTAGATCTTGGGCTCCATATGAAAGTTGTAGGCCTATGTCTTACCTTTCCATCCATATAAATTGGACCTAAATCTGAGATCTGTAGCTCCAGATATGACCCAATTACCGAACAGTGTTCCGGTTTGGATTGCACCGACATCTCTTTTCTAAGTTTGGCCATCTCTTTATCCTTGCAATTTAAGTTCTTCAAGTCATCAATCAATCCTTTCATTTATGTGATAGGCCTGCATTAAAAATAGACATTTACCACAAATTATAGGTATCTTATATTATTAGATACATTATTATAAAACATATTTTAGTTAAGGAGTTATTGATATTTCAAGTGCAAAATGATGATATAAAACCATGATAAAAATGCACTTTTAAGTACTAATCACACCCCCCAACCAGCTTATTACTAGTCCCTAGTAATCAAAGCGTTAAAATAGAAAACAAATTTGCAAATTTCACAAAGCAAGGTATTCATCATTTAACTTCCATTAATCTATCCAGATAAACAAACTCTCATTAAATTTATATATCTGCTCAATACCTCTTAACAAGATATTAATAAACCTTTCTTTTGTGCTCAATGTATCAGCATATAATTATGGGGCTTTTCTTGGAAGAAAACAAAATTTTTGTTCTAATGTTTAAGGTTAACTTCCTTGGGTTGGGATTATTATTTTTGTCTTTTTTTTTTCTTCTTGTTTTTTTTTAAATATATATACATATAATTTAAAAACACCATGCATCTTTAACCCATGTAACGAGCTTTCGGCTAATGACTCCCAGACCAGTTGCTCTTAGGGCATTAGGTGTTAAGACACCCCTACGAGCTTAGTAACTCAGGTCGCAGATACTAATATGTAGATAGTGCAATGTTTGATTTCTTTAAGCTTTTCACCTCAACCCATGTAACAAGCGTTGGGCCAATAGCTCCCAAGTCAGTTGACTTTAGGGTATTAGGTTTTAAAACACCCCTTCGGGCTTAATTGCTTAGGTTAAGGAGGCTACAAAACCAAACTTATCTACATTTTTATTATTATCATTTTTTTCTTTACTTTTTTTTTATTATTTTTTTCTTTTTTTTTAATTATATACAATCCCTTTCCCTTAGTTGTTACCTTTAACAAAAGAAAATAAATAATGTAATAATCCAATATGCAACCCACAATCATATGTTAAAGTGTGTGTGTGTAAATTAAGGTTTAAGAATACATGTTAAATAAGTATATGAGCAGAATTAAGTGATAACAATATGAGAGTTTGTAAACCTGAATATTTCAAGAAGTATTATAATAGACCTTGTTAAGAATGGTTACTAAGATGCGTCTCAAGAGTCACTTTAACAAAAGAGCTCCTTTATTCTACCATCCTAGTAACAACAATTATGCACATGCTTTATGAAATGAAAAACAATTTTTTTTTATCAACTACTACCCTCTCCCCCCAACCAAAACGAGACATTGTCCTCAATGTTTAAAGGTAGAAAGATAGAGTATAGAAGATATCACCTGAAATAACGAACACTGACAAACCTGAAATACATGAAAACAAATAAAAGTAACAACAAAACACTATAATAAAACCAAAAGACATACAGATTCACAAATGAAAGCTCAAATCCAATCTAAGTTTTTTACGGCTTTCCTTAGTTGACCAATTTATGCGACTCATGGAAGGATCAATTACAGGAATGAAGGATTGTAGTTGGTCAATCAATTGTTCAGCAGTAGCAGCAGAGATTATGATTTATCGTGCAGAAGATGTTAGAAATTCCTGTTCCACAGGATGATCAAGAAAAGACAACAATTTATCATAATAACCATTAACATTTAACAAACCTATGGGTTTATGGTGAATGTGCAGTTGAGCCCAAGAGGAAATATGAAAGATCTCTTCCAATGTGCCTAGACCACCTGGTAAAGCAATGAAGGCATCAACATGGTTAAACATTGCATTCATTCGAGCTGACATTGTGGAGACTTGAAGTTCCTCTCCAATTGTTTTTCCAATGATGTCCCCTTGTGCTAAAGCTTCAGAGACGACCCCCAAAACTTGACTACCTCCTAAAAATACAGCTATTGACACGCCTCCCATTAACCCAAGACTGCCTCCCCCATACACTAAATGAATCTTTCTCTCAGCTAGCACTTGACCAAGATGATTAGCTTATTCTAAAAACTCATTTTCTTTCCCAGGACTAGATCCACCAAAAACACAAATATTTCTTATATGATGACCTGAGGAACTTGCCATTTCTACACACTTCTGTATTTGTTGAATGTATGGGTTGAGTAGAAATGAAAGGAAGGAAGAGGGGATTTTATAGATGAGAAATTAAAATGCTAATCAAACCACCTATATGTAGGTCAGCTGGAGTCTCTCACACACACTTTCTCTCTCTTTATTTATTTCTTTTTTTTAAAAAAAAAGAGAGCATATGTATAGGTGTAAAACCAAAAGACACAAGTTTTTACAAACAAAAAAAATTCAAATCGCAGTTGTGATTGTGGCTCACATCTTCCCTTGGTTTTACGTCCAAGAACGGCTTAAACGCCCTCTATGGGTCGGGGATAGGCTTCCCATCTAGTTTTCTTAAAAACTAGCAAACAGGGTCTTTTTTAGTCAGATTCCCAAGACTATGTCAAGTATGTTCTTTATGAAAATGGGTTCATAAGTCATGAATTGCACGAT
Source organism: Populus euphratica (assembly GCF_000495115.2). Taxonomy (NCBI): domain Eukaryota; kingdom Viridiplantae; phylum Streptophyta; class Magnoliopsida; order Malpighiales; family Salicaceae; genus Populus; species Populus euphratica. The sequence goes on along the minus strand of NW_011500688.1, from coordinate 80,646 downwards.
ACTTATCTCAATTATGATGAGACTTAAGAGTCAATAGAAGATTATCTAAAGACTCTCTGTGTTTTGAAATAAATCCCACCTTTTGATAATTTTCACAGTTTTTGCGGAATGCATGTGACTCCTTGAATATGGTGGGCCAGTAAAATCCACTTTGTAAGATTTCTACAGTCCTCTTTTTTTATGAGAAATGATCCCCACGTGCCTTAGAGTGACAAAATTTAATGAAATTACTTACCTCATTATCGGGAAAGCATCTTTGAAATATTTGATCAGGACAATAATTGAATAAGGGTCATCCTAATAAAAGTTTTGCACATTGCTCAAAAATTTTCTTTTGTCTTCGGTACTCTAGTGAGCTGGCAAAAATCCTGAAGCAAGAAAATTGATATTTTTAGCAAACCAAGGCATTGAACTAAGAGAAAGTAGAGATTCATCAGGAAAAGAATAATTGATTGGTGTGATGTCGGGTGTCGAATCTGTTGTCACTTTTGATAAAAGATCCGCATCAACATTTTCGGTGCCTTTTTCATCATCGATGTCTTCCTGATTGGTCATGGCATGAGGAAATGGAAGTGCTGGCAGGGAATAAGTCTTTTCCTTGCAATATTCAGATTCAACCCCTTCCTTACCCTTAGAGATTGACTCATCATCTTTCTCACAAGGTTCAAGAGTGGGTTTTTTAATAACTTTACCACTGCGAAGAGTGATGACTGATTTGACTTGCTCCATGTGTTGACTTCTAGAACTACTTGCATTTGCATTGTATTGCCCCTTGGGATTTTGCTGTTGTGGAAATGGAAACTTACCTTTCTCATGAAAACTAAGAGCAGATGTGAATTTTGCAAGAGTATCTTTAAAATTGCTTCGGGCTTCTTTGTTGTTGCAATAATTTGGACTTGAAAATGGCCTTTTTAGATCTTAGGCTCCATATGAAAGTTGTAGGCCTATGTCTTACCTTTCCATCCATATAAAATAGACCTAAATCTGAGATCTATAGCTCCAGATATGACCCAATTACCGAAAAATGTTCTGGTTTGGATTGCACCGACATCTCTTTTCTAATTTTGGTCATCTCTTTGCCCTTGCAATTTAAGTTCTTAAAGTCATCAATCAATCCTTTCATTTATGTGATAGGTCTGCATTTAAAATGAACATTTACCACAAATTAAAGGTATCTTATATTATTAGATATATTATTATAAAACATGCTTTAGTTAAGGAGTTATTGATACTTCAAGTGCAAAATGATGATATAAAACCATGATAAAAATGCACTTTTAAGTACTAATCAACGAGCTTTAGGCTAATGACTCCCAGATCAATTGGTCTTAGGATATTAGGTGTTGAGACACTCCTACAAGCTTAATAACTCGGGTTGCAAATACTAACACGTAAATAGTGCAATGTTTGATTCCCTTAAGCTTTTCTTCTTAACCCATGTAATAAGCTTTAGGCCAATAGCTCCCAAGTCAGCTGACTTTAAGGTATTAGGTGTTAAAACACCATTTCGGGCTTAATTGCTTAGGTTAGAGGCTATGAAACCAAACTTATCTATGTTTTTATTATCATTAATATTATCAATTTGTTTTTTTTTTTTTTTTTGCAAATTATATACTATCATTTTCCCTTATTTGTTACCTTTAACAATAGAACATAATTAATGTAATAATCCAATATACAACCCATAATTATATGTTAAAGTGTGTGTGAAAATAAAGGTTTATGAATACTTGTTAAATGAATATATGAGCATAATCAAGTGATAATAATGTGAGAGTTTGTAAATTTGAATATTTCATGAGAATTGTGTGATATGAGTATATGAGTATAATTAAGTGATAATAATATGAGAGTTTGTAAATTTGAATATTTCATGAGAACTGTGTGATAGACATTGTTATGAATATTGTAAATAACCATTGAAAAATATTTACCAAGATGCATTTCAAGAGTCAATAAAATTTCTCCTTACTCTGTTATCCGAATAACAATTTTGTTAAATGGTTTTAATAATAGCAAATACATAGTTTTTTTTTTTTAATATCAACTAATATCTTTTCCCACCAACCAAAATGAGATATTGTCTTCAATGTTCAAAGATAGAAAGATAAAGTATATAAGACATCACTTGAAACAACGAACACTAACAATCCTGAAACACACTTAAACAAATATAAGAAATAATAAAATAAAATAATATGCTATTAATAAAACAAAAAGGCATAAGATTTCACAAACAAAGACTCAAATCCAATCTAAGCTTTTTATAGCCTTTTTAGTTGATCAATTTACGCGACTCATGATGGGATCAATGTCAAGGTTAGAGGATCCACTAATGGTATTTCAAACAAGTATAAAGTCTTTTTATTACTCAACTGCAAACCACACATAAAGAAGTTTCCAACGGATTATAAATAGTTAACATGATTACATTAGTTATCTTATTCGAATAATGTTGATACTTATAAATGTTATTAGGTATTCATGATTATAACTTATGTTAATAACAAATCAAGTTCCTTTCATAGCACATGTAGTTTATACCATACTTAATTTTTGTAATGCTTAATTTTTGCTTTCATTAATATCTTGTTTATGCCTTTCATTTCCTTTTCTTTGTGAAGTTAACTTTTATTTTATTTATATTCTTATCTTGTTTATTTATGTTTCTCTCTTTTATTATGTTTAGCTGAGTTTATTATGTCATAGTGAAAAAGTTACACTAATGGTGTAAGACTAAGTATAGTGAAACTCAATATGGACTTTAATGTTTGATACTAACATCTTTTGTATTTGTTATCTT
>NW_011500688.1:12382-77239 GCF_000495115.2 Populus euphratica | reverse complement strand
ACGATCTTGTCATGTTATTTATTACTTTGACACTCTTACACTTAGGAGAAAACATCAATTTTTTGATCATGTCAACCTTCATTAGAGGTATTTCTTAGTGTTTGCTCAAGTAAGCTACTAAAGCGAGCCATGCTTGTTTCAGAGACTTTAACTCTTCTTGAAAATAGACATCACGCTAAGCACACTCTTCACCTTTCATATTTCTTGCTCAAAGTCGTGTGTTGTAGACTCTTTAGGGACTTATACTTTAACATGGTATATATACATGTTATTTACAATAAAATAAGGTATGCATTTTAATCTATATGATGAACTCACTCTTCAAGGGGTGACATATGATCGTACGTCCTGCATGATAAAACAAGAATCTTGATTCTTACCCAAACTTTACAATGAAAGTCTTCTAAGTGACGAGCATTATGTCACCCACAAGTCTTAAATTCAAGATGCTTCAAAAATGGTTTGCCCTAATGTAAATAAAGATAGCACATACAACTTAAGGACAAGTTTTATTCATTATGTGAACATGAGTAGGTTTTCTACCTGGTCTCAAATGGGTATCATATCTGCCTAGTGATGATCTTTATAAAGACAGTATAAGGGCATTGCAAGAAATGGTTAAGGCATGTTTATCTACCATTACTAAGCAGGCACTCAGATATGAGTTGGATGTTTCACGCATATAAACCTTGATAAATGATCATAGGGCAGATCGCTAGTTATCCACCTAACTTAAAAGTTTGTGTGCTTTTCACAAATCAAAACATGTGATGCATAAGGCAATTCTATACAATGAAAAAATATGTATATAAATTAAAGCACGTAAGAAATAAATAAAGGAAATGCATATTAAAAATACATACCAACCACAACAATAACATAAAAGTCAAACAAAACAAAGCTCAGTCCAAAAGGTTCCTAGTGGAGTCGCTATTATGTCGCACCTGTGTGGTGTCACAGCGATCGTCCACTCTCAAGGAAATAATATGGAGTGTATGGTGTAACTGGAAAAATATGGAGAGATAATGAATTTTTTTCTCTTATTAGTAGAAAATTAAAATGGAAGTCGTCATCTAGTATTCTAGTTACTTAGAACCCTAACTAGTCTCAGAGATCAGGTACGAAAACTAGTTACGTAAAAGGAATGTATTAACAACCCAAATACACCCTACCTAAGATAGGATATATTGTTTTAATGTCTGATAAAATCTCAGTTTTGGTTGTGATTTCTAATTGTTGGTCTGTCTAAGGTTCAAGAAAAGCCCTCATTGATAAGCAGGTTCTTGTCTTAACGAGGTAGAACCTAACCGTTCTAGCGCCCAAAAAAATTAATATCTAGAATACGTATTATGTGTAATATCGTATCCTGGATACTAAAAAACAAATAAAATAAATTTTTTGTGGTTTTTGCAATTTTGACCAATGTTCTCTTGACTTTAATGAACTGATTATTAAAGCCAAAATACATGTTAAAACATTATTTTTTAATGTATGAAAAAACATAATATGATTTTTTTCACTTTGAGACACTTGGATGTATACACAAAAATATTTTTTTTTCAATTTTTTTTGTTTTTTTTTGGAAACTGAGTGTTTTAATATCAGATTTTATATTTTTATGACATAAAAATATTGCACGATACTAATCAAAATGACATAAAAATTACGCTGGAAAATTGTAAAATCCTGAAAAAATATTTATGAATTTTTCTTTAAAAAAACTAGGTCGGACCTGGCCCACCCTTTTTGGGTTGGGCTAGATCCAGCCCATCTACTATAGGTTGGGCTGCTGTCCTAGCCTAGGCCTAAATGGCTGGTTACTGTGCATCAGCACAGTAACCAGCCCATGCTACATTTTGCAGCAAAACGTGAATTATTCATGTTTTGCATGCTGATGCAGGCGGGGCTAAGTAAAAAGGAAGTAAACGGGACAACAGGGAGTTACCTGATGTGGCGTCAAGGTGGTGCTGCTCATGATAATGATGCTGGATGTGGCTGGGGGCATGGTGGCCAACGATGCTTCTTTTCTCTTCTGTTCTTTTTTTTTTTTGTCTTTTTTCTGCCTCTGTTTTTCTCTTCTTTTTTCATTCGGTCAGACCATTCTCCTCCTCCTTCTTTTTTTTTTTTTTCAATTCTCTCCCTTCTTCCCTCCTTTTTTTTTGTTCAACCCTCTCTTCCCTTGTTTTTATAGGTAAAAAAAAAGGGGAGAGAGACCAGGGCAGTGTATTGTATTGTCACCCCTCCAACATGTGTAAAGTGTTTTCTGGGCAGGTGGGGTTGGTCGGTGTTTTTTTAAGAAAGAGTCAGCATCTTTTTAAAGAGAGAGATGGCGGTGACATAGGAAAAAAAATCTTCTTCTTCCCCTACTTCGCATATCTTGAGGAAAAAGAAGACCTATAGTGTCGTTCAAAACAACACCGTTTGGGTCTTTTTTTAACAGTGCAAAAACGGTGCTATTTTGGGCAAAACGCACCGTTTCATTTAAATGAAAATGGAACCAAACTTATATCAAAGTACAAATCAGTCCTCAATTTATGATTTGTTCAATCGAGTTCTCAAATTATAAATTTTAATTTTAAAAATCAATTCAATTGCATCCTCGTCAAATTCAATCATTAGCCCTGAAGTTGGCTGTATTTTTCAAAATTGGTCCTTGGTCTCAATTGCACCTCAATTGAGCAATAAACTTTTAATTTTTTCAATTAAGCCCCTGATTTAGTTTTAATTACAACCCCTATATTTACACGCCTTTTGTTAGTTTGGTCCTTGGTTTTGGATTTCTTCAATTAAGCCCCTAATTGACCATCAAAATTCAATATTTATGCAAGTAAGCCCCTGATTTGACCAAATTAAATCTTAGAAATTATAATTTAACCCTAGAACTTTAATTTCTTCCTATTAAAGCATAAATTGACTTCAAAATCATTTTTTCTTGCAATCAAACCCTTTATAAATTCAATTAAACCTTCAATAAAATTTAAATGAATCCATAAACATCTGACTTTGGACTTTTCTTCCTCAAATTGAATTTTCTTTGTCAACAAGGCTCTCATTAGTCAACAAAATACTATCAAATTTTAATCTTTGTATTTTTGAACCTCCTCAACTAATTTTTAACCATTTTTTAGCTTTTTGGTATTCTTTTTTCACTATTATATTTTCTGATAACATTTATTTATTTTTTGGATTTATTTATTTATTTTCTTTTTAATTTTTTTCTTTTTGTGCGGTGACCCAAAAATAGGTTATGACAATAGCAGTAACAGTCTTCATCAAGGTTTAAACCCATGCTTTATTTGGAATAAATATTGTGGTTCATGTTTAATATTTCATTTTAAACCTTCTGAGATGCTTTTGCTTCAAGTTATGCCTAGCTTTTGATATACATCACAATACCATGGTTTTAAATATTTTGTGTCTAGGTGAAACCTAATATATTTTCTCCATGTAGTTTGTGTTTTTGTTTTTCTTCCTTAGTATTCTTTGTTTAAACTTTCTAAATATTCAAGTCAATAAGTTTCTTATTTATAGAGATCAATTTAGACCTAACAAATGGTTTCTAACCCTAAAAAGAGTTCAAAATGCATTAATAAGCTTTCATCAAGTTGGTTACATTTTGATTAAACTTGATTTTTAAGGGTAAATATGATTAGTCTCCTAGTTTTAAGGATTAACATATACCTAACACATTATTTTCAACCTTAAAATGAGTTTGAAAATGCTTTGACAAGTTTCCAACAAGTTTCTATCAAGTATTCATCAAGTTGGTGATTTTTTAGTTCAATTTGTCTTTAATGATTAAGTCAAAAAGTACCCTAGTTTTAGAAATTGATACGGATCTAACACATGGTTTGTAACCCTAAAATGAATATCAAAATGCATTGATGAGTTTTCATCAAGTTTTTGTCTAATCAGTGATGTTTTGATTTAGTTTTAGCAACTAGGTCAATAAATTTACTTGTTTTAAGGATCAACTTGAGCTTGGCACAATGTTTTATTTTATTGAAAACTAAAAACAAATTAAAAAGGAAAAAAGTTGAGTTGTGAAACTATTGATTAAGGGTATAACATGAACTTAATGAACATCGACCAATGAAAAAAGACTTACCAATAATCTTTGAAATAATTTAGATAATTAATAGCAAGCATAAAACAAATTTATAAGAAAGGTAATCTTTTCTCCAAAAAAAATAATAATAATAAGGGTAATGTATATCTTCTCTTAAGCATAACCTACAACTATTATTAACAGCAGGACAAAACTAAAATAATGTATTCTCTTTCTAGTTTCCTTTTATAACATAATCTACAAATATTATTACTTTACTGTAATGATTTTTCTTTTGTTTAGATTTCTTAGAACTGACTTGCACTTAAATGAAGACAAGATTTTGCATTGCAGAAGCCTATTACACTCTCATAATTTCAAGGAATAAACGTTTTTATTTTTTTATTTTACAGATCATGAAAGTACAGGTTGGCTTGTCAAAACTTATGACAGTAAAGTAATGAACGCAGACAATATACTAAGAAACCCCATAAACTGTAGCCACTGACAATTATTAACCACATGATGAACTCTCTCGGTTTCTTAATTGGGTTATCTTTCTATTTCTTATCACAAGATAAGCTGGACTGACAAGCCTAAGCATTTAAAAGGGGAAAAAAATAAAAAACTGGGTTGCAAAAAAAGGGTTAGAATTGGATCAGCATGTTACTTAAAAGGAAGAAACTAGCAGCCTACATTCTCTACTTTCTGCAGATTATGAAAACTGGGTTTAGAAACGATTCTTTTAGAAGGAAAGCAACTATCTACTGACCATGCATGCATGTATATTGACTTGCCAACGTTCATAACTGGAACAGCAAAATCAGGTGGCTGTTCATGTAAATTCCTTGGAATTCCGGTGAAGAAACACATTAGCCCAAAAGCACATGCTCCTGTATTTCTGTTCTTACTTCTATTCCATGCAAAACCTAAGTGATAAACTTTAAGATTCTAACAAAACAAGCTGACTCATTACTCATTACTCAATGTTCACACAATTCATACATGTAGACTCATGAGTAATGACGTGTAGTGTAGTTTATTATGTGTTTAAAAATAAAAAATTATTTAAGAAAAGCCTAGAGTGCATTTAATTTTAAATCTACAAACATACAAAAATAAAATTCAATTCATGTCATATTAGTTCAATATGTTATGTAACCAATCAGTTGGTTATACGTGATATTATTATATTATTATAAATACGTATTTATTATTAATAAATATTTAATTTATTTTTAATATTCATATCATATTATATTAATTAATCTAATATTTGGCTTATAAATCTAGAGTAAAAATTAAATTTTATAGAACAAAAAAAAAGATTTTGCAAAGAAAATCATAAAGTTTATAGTTGATATTTTCTTAAATACTGAATATTTATTAAAGCCCTAGAGACTGATATATATTATGTTTTTTTATTTGTAAAATGATGTATTTGTTTTTATAAACTAAAATATAAGAAATATTTAAAACTAATATGTAGGTACTTGTCATAAAACATGTATACTGAATTGGCCTATATGAAAATTCCATATTGTAAGATCATTTATATCTATGAAAAAGCTCACTTGACAATTATGTAAGTGATTCTTAAACTTGAGATCACTAAGTTATCTTATATAAAGAATGTTATACTTGATTCTATTACATGTTATCTTAATCAAAGTAATGAAGGGACAGATATTTGATATAATATTGCATGCTTTAATTATAGTTATTGGCTTTATATGTTACTGTAAAATAATATTTTTAACACTTAGAAATATTGAATCAAATCTAATTTGATTATTTTCCAAACCAAAAAAAATTATTTAACATAAATTCCATGATTTTTTTTCAAAATTTAATAAAAAAATTAATCACATTAAAATTCTTATTAATATCCTAAGCTATTTATTAAACAAAGGTATAAGATAATGAATTTATTAAAAATAGATTTTAAAAATATTGAACATAAGTTCAATAAGAATTAAATATGTCTTTGATTTTCTCATAAAAAAATATATGCAAGTGATTGTTATTCATAAATAATAGAGGTAAGCTCTTATATAAATAACATTTCTAGTAGCCTGAAAATACTGTTTAAGAAAAAATTTAGATTAAGATTGACAGTGTATATAATGTCAAAGTAATTTAAAAAAGCTATCAACTAATCAATATCTTCTCTCTCCCACTCATAGTTATAAAATTTATTCTAAAAATCAACTTATGATAAAGTTAATTAATTTAAATTAATTTAATTTATTTTTTTTAATAAATATTATTTTTATGTTTGAATCCTAAATTAAAGTTCAATTTAAACCCAACCTCATTTTTAGGTAAAAAATTTTGTTATCCTTTATCAACCCATGTTCTAGTAGTAACCACCCTTCACTCCTTTTTCTCTTTCTTTTAGCTTGACTTGTTATTTCAAGTGGCAATGGATATAATTTCTAACAGATCTACTTCTTGTGCTCTTTAATTAGAACAATTATAAAATTATAAAATCTCAGCCCATATAATCTTGACTTTTTCTTCTTCGTTTCTCATGGTGACAATTGATTTTCACTATTAAATTTTTGTGCAACTTCTCCATACGACACCACCAAAGATTAGAGCCCTCCCACAAATTAAAATTTATGTTACCTAGCCTTGGTTTTCTTTCTCTCTCTTTATGTTTTTTTTTTTTAAGAATATATTTGTTATACAAGACGGGGAGGAGAAGGAGGAGGTAAAGCGATGCAACAAGAATTAGTTTTGTAGAGTTAATGGATAGCTAAAAATAAAAAATTAATATTTTAATTTTTCTTTGCTTGTTTTACACACTCCAAAGGGGAAGCCAAATAAAATGTTAAAATGCATTTTCTCTTCCACAAATGCTATTTCTACATATCTCTTTAAAGAGCCAAAACCAATAAAGTGGGACCACTAAAAAAATAAACCAATTAAATGTAGACATGTGGAAAAAAATAACATTAAATATATTAAGAAATAATAAAACACTTATTTTTTTCACTCCAATATAAATGGCTCTTCAAATGACTTTTTTCCATTGGAATAGATATGGTAAGATAAGCTATATTTATACTATTTAAAATGTTATTTTATTAATTTAGTTTTTCAAAATAGCATTTTGGATTGGAGATGTTTATGAAGTGAAAAAAAGATCAAATTGATAGTGATTTGATACTAAGGTATTTAGAAAAGGTACAAAAAATTATGAATACGAAAGCTTGGAGTTAATTTATAAGTTTAGAGATATCCAAATCAAGTTGAGAATCAGGTTTATTTTATTTTAAGTTGATTATGTCATGGTCAATCTGGATTTTATTTGGACCAATATAAATTATTATTTTTAACTCGAAATAATTTAAATTTCAAGAATTTACTAAATCTCGAGTTTATCCATCAAGTACATATAATCTAACTTGAAGATTTCTTTAAATTTTGAATATATATATATATATATATATATATATAACGTTCTTGAGAAACTTTGTTGCCTTGAATATAATCTAATGTTTATTTATGGTCATCTTGAATATAATCTAATGTTCATTTATGGTCATTTACTACCCACACTATGAATATATATTTTCAAAATTTAGAGTTATCTTAGAATTAGCCAATAACTCTAAATTATCATGACATAAGGAGATGATCAGGGGTAAGCAAAATAACGAAGAAATCAAATTAACAAAAAGAAAAAGTGATTAGAAAATATATATAAAAAAATGATTTTAAGAAGCTTAGGCCAATTACATTAAAGCCTAAAAAAAAGTTAAAAAATTCATGAATAAATTTGGATTTTTAAATAGGTAATCGAACTACTGAACTAATTATTTTAATAAAAAAATAAAAGTTTAGGCTCATTACATCAAAGCCTCAATTAAAAGTTTCATAGATAAATTTAATTTTTTAAAATAGAAAACCAAACTATACCAAATTATTATATAAGTTGTTTTTAAATAATTTAGTTGAATTTCTTATATAAATTGAAAGATACTCACATCTTAAAATATCAACAACTTAAGTAAACTAAACTTTCATTGGAGATTTTCAATTGATCAATTTTTCAGAATCACAAGTTTTTCCAAAATCATATATTTAAACAAAAATCAGATTTGCCTTCTATTATCATCCATACGTTTTCTTTTACCCTAATTATATCTCAATTTTCTGTCTTTTCTCGAATTCAATTAACAGCCACTAGTCTCTTGCACTTACTTACAAGATGACCAACTTACCCGCTCCCCATCTCTCAATGAAATGACCAACTGGGAGGTTAATTCTGTCATTCAAAATCGAGAAATAATATAGATATTATTTTTTTTTTAATTTCTGGTGTGTCTGTCTCCAGCCTCTATTTTCTTGCCCGAAACGGACATAAACACCCCCAAGATATTGTCTTAAGGAATCCCAAAATCATATTTCCGTCAATCTCCCTCCCATCTTTCTTCCGCAACTCATAGAAGTTCCCACCACCGGCAGCAGTCCACAAGCTATTATTAGATCACTTGCATACAGTCGCACAGCACAGAGTCATTTGCTGATCACAATGGCTTCGATCCAGTTCACACTGTCTCCTACTTCCTCCATCCGCTCCTCACCATCATTTGCCGGTTCTCCTGCAAACCCCATCACGCCCCAATACTCCTCTACCCCCACAAAGGATCTCTCCTCCTACTGCAAGCTATCGTCAAGGCAAAAGAACGTGATCAAGAGGAATGGCAGCAGAAACCTGGTTTCTACAGTGAGGTCGAGCTTGGACACGGCGGGTCCCACTTCCTCTGTTGGACAGGTCACTGAGGTCACCAAGGACACCTTCTGGCCCATCGTTAACTCAGCCGGGGATAAGACTGTCGTCCTCGACATGTACACCCAATGGTAATACGTATGTTATGTTGTTTTTCTTATCTTTTCTGTTCTTCGACTCTTCAATGGATTGGATAATAGTAGTATGTACTCCTACTGGTTGCCCATCTAGATGTTCATACAGATTATACTACTTCAAGAATTCAACTCTTTAGAGCTTGATTCTGAGAGTCAAGAACAGCTCGCCGTTTGACTGGTATGAAAATGAATCGAGTTTTAATTGGATATAGCATGTGTTTCAATGCAATTAAACATCGGAGTTTTACCCTCACCGTGCTCATTCATCCTTTCCCCGTTGACCTAGCTACATCTCATGGGACGTGGTGCTAGTCAAGCAATTCCACTAGCTATAAGAAAAACTATCGCGTGTTTCATACCATGATGGCATATTGATTGCATAATCTGATCGCATCTCTGGATTGATAATTGCTTAGGTGTGGCCCTTGCAAGTTAATAGCTCCAAAGTACAAGGAGTTATCCCAGAAGTATGATGATGTTGTGTTCTTAAAACTTGATTGCAACCAAGAAAACAAGGTAAGTAGTTGCCATACCTTATTGATCGAAGCTTAATCACATGCACACACGAGAAACACCACCTGGGAGACCACCCTCTGAATTTGAATTTGATAATTGTTGGCAGCCGTTGGCAAAAGAGCTTGGCATAAAGGTAGTACCGACCTTCAAGATTCTCAAGCAAGGCAAGATCGTAAAGGAAGTCACCGGGGCCAAATTCGATAATTTAGTTATTGCCATTGAGGGTGTCAGATCCGCCAGCTCTCTTTAATCTCTTTTCTATTATTCCCTCTCGTGTAAACCATTCTGCTTCGAAATAATTACTCTTCCTCTGTGTTTACTTACTTAATGGTTGTACGGGTGGACATGAAATGGTGTAAACCTACAGTGGAAAGAAACTGCCCGCGATGGATTTTCTTTTCTTTTCTTTACCTCTAACGGAGCCCATGCATCCAAGTACCAAGGGTATATTACATTTAACATGATTTGTTCGTTTCATATATTAAGTAGTGCAAACATTAGGTGGCGTGTTGTGCTGTAAGGATTTGAGGTGCGAAACGCGTTACCACACTCATTGTTGTGAATCGCATGGCATTAACTTGTGTTACGCTTGCCCTGCCTTTGCTGGGATGTAAATCCAGAGTATAGTTTTCTGATGGGCACGCCAACTGTCGTTCAAAGAGAAAAATAGCCTCAGCTTTATAGGTGAATAAAATGACTAGGGAGGTTGCAGAAACACTCTTCCATAAGAACAAGTTATCCGTATACTTTCTTTGTTTTTCGGAATATGTCATGTAGATTGCTTCGTGTGCATCTTCAAGAACAAGTAAACACCTATGGGATCTCATATTAGAAACCTCTTTATGGCCACTTCAATCTTTTGACATTATGGATTACAGAAGCACCAATATTCCCTCGTATTCTTCTTTCTTTTTACGACAACAAAAAGAATAAAGCCCTAAAACACACTAACTATGCATACAGACAAAAACAGCTCAATTTGGTGGCACAAGGAAATGATGGATAGAGAGGGGACTGATTATGGCGGAGGAACCCCTTTACCGGGCAGTGCTACTAGCTTGGAAAAAACATGTAACTCACTAATCATGTCCATTCGTGTCCACCAGCAATCATGAAGGAAAAGGTTCTCCCTTTTTACCAATTATAGCAGCTAGAAGCAAACATAGACTACCATTATAACAGCAGCACTTGTCATTCTTCGTGCATATCGGATGCATCACCAAACATAGAAGGGATAGGAAGCAAGAAAATCTACCTCAAAATTTATTTTTACACTTGGTTTAGGAGAGAATTGGCAAGTTGCACTGTACTCCATAGCTCACACTTTTACAATAGCATACAAAAAGGGCATAAATCTAACTTGCCAATTAAGAACAGGAACTGGCAAAAATCTTGAACTGTGGTAGAATTAAATGGATAAAAGAATTAAGAACAGGAATTCACACAATCAAGCACATCCATTCCCGGTCACGCTATGGCCCATCCAGAAAATACATCTCAAGCTATGGCCCATCCACTACTTGCGGTGCCTCCGCTTTTGTTCAGCCCTCTGCCTCTTGTCCTCATCCCATTCCCGGTCATACATTCTAAAAGCTGATTAAGGACTTGCAATATAAAACAACGATCTTCAAAGAAATAGTAAAGCATGCATTGTATTCGCATCACAAGCTAGCTTGACAGCAAAACTACAACATTGTAATACTGTATGCCTAATGCACATCATGCCCGCAAGCCAGTACACAACTAAACGCAAAATGCAAGGTGTACAGCATATTGTTGAAAAATTACCCCATCACAAATTACAATTTGTGGCGGACAGGCAACAGGGATTTAAACAATTTTACTGACTTCCAGATCCCTCAATTGAATATGCACATGCTGGCATGCATTATTAATTACTAAACAATGGATTTTAAGGATACGGATCAGCATCACGACGAGCCATCTTGCCAGCTACGTCTTTACCATGAATCCTCATGGAAGGTTCCTCCAAGTAACTTGATCGCTGAATCGTGCCCCCCTTCCGATCTCCCCTATCCCTACCATCATATGATTGTGACATGCCAATACCAAGGGGAGGAGGTGGTGGGGCAACAGGAGAATATTCACCAGCTTCCCCAGTTGGCAGATGATCTCTTTTAATTTTCCGTCTCTTAGCAGCTGCACCAGCATCCATTTCCTCCTTCAAGAGATGGGTTTTCTCCCTCTCTCTTTCTCTTTCCCTCTCTTCCACCTGCAAATTAGCAACTCAGAGATATAAGCAAAAACCTTTCTTCTTCTAAACACACAGAGACCAATAAGAGAATAACGGCATCTAGTTGTTCTAAAAAAATAAAAATAGACCATCATCTATTTCTCTTTAATAGTTTGAATAATATTCAAGGCTTATTTTTCTTGGATGATTTCATCTTTAAATGGTACAATATCCAAATTGACAATCGTAGTCCGTACAGTGTAAATCATTCCAGACTCAGACTCGCAAATTTATGATGTCAAAGCATTTGCACATAATGCATCAGTACAGCTGTATAAATACCCAGGGGGAGGGATGAATCAGAGTACAGCTGTATAAATACCCAGGGGGAGAATCCCTTGCTTGTCTAAGTCGGTAAGAGTTCCAATTCAAACCAACAAGCACCAAAATGCAAAACATGATCCATGCCAAGAAGCGATCAGATGAACTTGTAATTTATATGGTCTCTACTCAAACAAGGTAGAACATGTTAAGCAGAGTGTTGCCCTCTGCAAAAAGTGCTAAATATCCAGGACAAAGACATTATTCATGACAAAGATGACTGAAGCCATTGGGCTACAAAGAGAGTCAAACACCAAAAGCTACGGAGTCCAACAACGGGTATGTTATCAAGACCACAAGAAAGATCATACATCAACATGGCCCCAATGATAGAAATTCGCTTGACAAGCAAACTAAAACAATTATGAATTACAAGTGAAACCATGACATTAAAACAGCTCACTTTTATGCACTCATGCTCAGAGTCCATATGACCATAAAAGATAGCATTCTATCAATATGCCAAAACATGGAGGAACAAATACCATATGACAGCAACAGTTAAATTATGCAGGTGGCAAATAATCCAACCTCCCATCACAAAGGAAAGCAAGCGAATATAAGAAACTAAAGAAAACAGAAGCACAAATATCAGTTATACAGGTATATGTTGTCCTCTATTAAATGTCATTGCAATTCCTAGAAATGATAAATTAGATTCAACTGTTTCATACTCAGTCCAATCTTGCATGTATTAAGTGTTGAATGGTCACTTAATTAAGAATCAAAATGGAATCAACGAGTTAGAAGCTAATTCATACCTTAATTGACAACCCCTCTCGCTCTTCTCGCTTTCTCTCACGAACATCATCCTCTTTTCTTCGTTTTCCATCATCCTGTGAAACCAAGGAATTTTCTTCTGATCGTCTTCGTTCTTTCTCGTCATGCCTAGGAGAAAGCCTTTGGGAATGTCTGGTAGTTCCAAACCTTCGGTCAGCATCTTCATCTCGTCTACCAGAAGTAACTGACTGGGGAACCATGTGAGGAGGTAAAGGTGGTGGTGGAGGCAAGTTCTGCCCATGAAAACGATCATCACCCTGAGATTTTTCAGCAGATGTATCATTGTATCGTAACTTGCTTCTGTCATCTTTGGCTTTGTCAGCTAGTCTATCGAAACTCCTATCAGTACCCCTATCCATCCCTCTCTCATCCGAACGCTCTCTTCCATATCTTTCCATTGATTTGTCTCTGGATCTGTCAGCTAAACTATCATCCCCATGGGATTTATCAGGACGCTCTGATCTTTCCCGATGATCCCTATCATATCTATCATTACCTTTATCTTTTGACCTATCCAAAGGTTTATCCGTACTCCTATGCTTATTCTGTTCATCATTTCCCACTTTATCAAGTTCCGCAGATCGAGTATCTGTGGACCTCTCTCTCTCAGAGAATTTAACTTCACCCTCTAAATCTCTCAATTCACCATCCCCTTTTCGCCGTTTACTTGATCTGTCAGGTTCTTCAGCAGGACTCGTTCTTTTTTGCAACTTATCACTGGACTTTGAAGCAGCAATAGAGTTATCATGCCTAGGAGAATGAACAAGTTGAGGTGGCTTCTGCACATCAGCAACTTCAGTTGCTTCAGCTTTTGGAATAGATTTGTTAAGTCCACTATCTGATTTTGATTCAGCACCATAAGAATCAGATGCTCTTGTAGACAGAGTAGAGATTTTTCCAGATGTTGAAACTGCATTACCATTCAATGTGAGTGCAGAAGAAACATTAGCCGCAGCCCCTTGCCTGCCCTCTGATAAATGAACCTGGATGTCTTTGTCACTTGTGGATGAGGATGGAGTTCGGCCAACAGCTTTTCCAGATTTATGATCATCTTTTACATCATCTTGCTTTATTGTTTTGGAAACCAGCCGCTTTGTGGAAATTTTCATCTGTCAATAAAGATAAGGAAAAGGAAAATCAGCCAAAGGTAAATATAATATATCCTTTTAAGAATTCAACAAAATAATAAATATCTTGTGGGTCCCAAATTGTACAATCACTACCTCGTGTCTATTTCAACAGAAAAAAGGTATTGTTTCTTTCCCTTGACAAGAAAAAAAAAAAATCTCACTACTGCTGTTCAATAAGAATGTTTAACATTGCCTTCATTGACGCACTATATAAAATTGTCTACGTACCATATTGAACACAATCTAGACAATACCTCAGACTCCGCTAAGTGCTTTGGAGCAGTTCTGACAGTGCCATCCTCCAATGTTCTATTTGATGAATCATCCACCCCCTTTCGATTTTCTGCTGATCTTGATGCTCCTACATGAACAGTACCTGCAGAACCAGCTGACTGAGCATTTGACCCATTGGTTGATGAACCACCTTTGGATTTTGGATGCCCTTGATCAAATTTCGAATGGGAGGCATTGTCTGTTCTATCTGACCTCCCATCAGCATGTTTTGCTCTGGATATCTGCTCTCTGGTTGAATTCCCAGGATCTCCATGTTGGCTTCCAGTGAGAGGCGTTCTTCCCTCAGCAGGTTCACCTTGAGAAACATTAAGGGCAGAACTATTTTGTGCTGCAGCTACATTTCCAGATAAAGATTTTGATGCAGCAGATGGAGGCTTTATTTCAAGATATCCCATGCCAAATTCTTCATCTGTAATCCAAGAAGGCTGCAAACAACAAGAAATTTTTTAAATATGTAGGAAGGGAAGCTAAATGCACTAGTGAGTCCCACCAACCTTTCTAGCAGCCAAAGCTGCAGCGACACCTGTTGCCAAAACTTTGAGATCCTCCCTTTCATCACTTTTGATTCTAGTTACCTGTATAGAATGGGAGACAAAGGAAAAGAATTGAAGTTATGGTTCTGAAACCATAAAATTAAGATAAATAAAGGTCTCCTTTCCTGACGTCTCTTACTCGTTTTTCAAGGTTAATACCACTCCTTTTAGTTACTGGAAAAACACCGGAAATTTTTGTCAACAAAATAAGAGCATTTCGAATTTCCATGTACTCAGATGATTCCAGACACTGAATCAATAGCCGAGACATTCTCTGACTCCATTTCCAGTGTACCTATACCAAAAGAGCAGATAAAATGAATAAACAATTACCACTAATATAACCAATACCCAATTATGGTATAAAAGTAAACACATAATATCCAGTTTTAACAGATGATTCAATAAATCACAAATCTCTGTGCCTTAAATATCAGTAGTGACTGACCAAAAGGTTGAACTTGGCCAAAGGAAAATGATCAAGAAAAGACAAGAGAGTAAGAAAAGGCCAGCAAAGAAGGGAAAAGTAAGAGGCAACAATGGGTCAAGTGGAATAAAAACAAAAATGATCTTCAATGTAATATTATCAATGAAGAAAATATAAAAACTATAGTGACCATTCATAAAAAAAAATCTCAAAAAAATTAATTTATAGCTTAAACTTTTTCTGGTTCCCAAGAGGATTTGCAACCAGAATCGATATCATTTAGAAGACCTTAAGACTTCTAGATTTCAACTAATGCCCACATATTAGCACTAGTGGATACTTAAAGATGACTTCAGGATTTCCTGAGCATGACTAGTTTCAATATAGGGATCCTACATAAAAATTAGTCCCCAATTTAACACACGTCCAGATATGAACTTAAGAAAAGTAAGACCAGTAAGCTCAGTTTGAAAAGTACATTAAAGGCTGAATAATGCATTATGTAGATGAATAGAATTGAATGCAGAAAGGTAGATAAAGAATCAACACTTGAATGCAAAGTCATCCAGACAACAAAATATTCAGACAGAGATTTCAGTTTGTGAAAATGACAACCAGTAGAAAAAAATAAATATGACTTCCATCTCAAGAACTAACCTTGATGAATTGACCATATGTAACCCGTTGGCTGTTTGGAAATCTATAATACACAGCAAATCCAGGCATATTTCCACACTCATGTTCATATATAGATTCGTCACTCTGGTAGCAAAACATTCAATAAAAGAAAAGAAGAGCATTGAGCTAGGGTGCAGGCAAAAAGAAAAGCAAACAAATGGTTATTTCAATCAAACACAAGTGCTAAATTCAAACAAGCACACTCCCGTGTGCACTTGCATAAAATTTAATTTAGGAAAAGAATAATTTCCTTTACTTTATGAAACAAACTCCAATTAGTAAAAGCAAAAATAAATCTGAATAACAGAAAGGACCATGAAGTTGTCAATACCTTCCAGTAGTAAGCAATCTTTAACGTCTCGTACAAAAACCTTCCAAGTCTACCTGCTTCATATTCAGTACAGCAGCATATCATAGGTTGCAATGTTTTACATATCAGAACATCAACATGGTTTACTGTGTTGAAAAACGGAGTGCCAAGTGAATGAAGAGTATGTACAAACATGGCACAATAAACAGCATCTGGCATGCTGAAAGTACAACGGGGAAAAATACAACGCTGAAGGAACTCCATATTGATTTTCAAAGTATCAGGACAGGAAGTCAGCCATTTGTCCTTTTCACAAGAGAGTCGTCTACGAACAGACGAAACATTATCTTCATGTTTACGGAGCTCACTAGTCAAACGATCAAGAGATTCTTGAATCCTTTCCTTCTCTTTCTTCCTTTTAGTAATTGCTGAACTAGAATTATCAGAAAGCTCTTCCAGAGCTTTAAGAGCAGCATGCTGCTTGGCAATTTCAGACTCGTAACGGTTTCTAGGAACATAGAGATCATAAAGTGTGAGTCCCCAAAAAGTTGCATAGAGATCAGGTGAGAGACTATTCCAGGCTTTTGAAGGCAACATGGTTTTCACAGTCTCAAGAAGATCCGACCACCTACATACCATTGATATATGATTATTCTTTACTATAAAAGAAACTTTCTTCATAAAATCGTTGTTTCTTATCAGGTATTCCACACACAAGTTAGTGTATAAGAAAAAGAATCACAGGCCAAGAAATGCTACAGAATAAAACAAAGTAAAAGACAAGATTATTACGTTACAGACTTATGGGAAGAGCCAAGATCCAGAATCACTCTGCCAGAATATTCTATGGCTTCAGGCTCCAGGATTGCACTTGTATTAGTTATTGTTTTATTGTTTTCCAAGGGCCAGAAAACATCTAAACTGCCAGCGCACTTAAAAAGCCTCATGACTGGGCGATATATTAAAAATGCAACCTAAAATGCACAGAGAAATGAAGATTAAAGTTATGTACAAGCATAAGGATACCTGTTGTAAAAACTATAATACTGCACAGTAAACAACACTCTAAATGTAATTTATAAATGATCAAGCAGACATAATAGGATAAATCAATGACCAAAATACAGAAAAATTTGAGGCTTGAACAATACACACACACACACAGAGAAAGGAAGGAAAGACCTCAGGATCAAGGTGGTACAGGTGGACAAGATCATCAAGAGAGGGAATCAACTGAGCATATGCTGAGGGTGGTGTCACAGCACTACAGAGGAATTCCACATATTGAAGAAGGGTTCCATGACACCTATCGAACTGCTCACTGACCATTTTAATGTAGGGTGCATCCGCATTTATGACAACCCTGGAGGAAAAAAATATATGAACAGTCAACACTCCAACCAACATCAAGCACATCCCATGGAAAAGAGCATGTAAAAAGCTAAGACAGACAGCAAAAATTACTCAAGAATTTTAACATTACAACAGAAAAAGATTTAAATAAGAAAGAGGACCAAATCACGTAAACATTCATGAATAGATGCCAAAAGAAATAATTAGGGACATATACCATTTCAAATAGGCACACAAGAATATTCAGATGCATGTTGCACTTGGTGGAAAAGGATTTGTATAAAGAGGATAAAGTAAAAAATCATCCATTTTTAAAAAATAAACACCCTTCACAACCTACACCATTTCCATGTTTTCTTCCCATAAAATATCCTTGAGAAAAAAAAATCCATTATTTTAAGCAAATATATATATGAAATAAAGTTGTACTGCTTACACAGAACGATGTTGAGCAATAAGTAACAAAAGGGGGATCGCTGGCTTCGGTTCATCCTTAGGAAGCAACGAGTCTCGTAGCCTGTTAGCAGATTTGAACAGTGCCTGCACAGAGAATAAATTAGATATAGCTTGTAAGTTGCCCTGATGTGTTGGAAATTCAGTCTGGGAATATCTGGTGTAAAGTGAAAAGGAATATTGCAGAGTCAAAACTTCCATACTTAGCAATAACAATCTCACGCTCATGTTCAGCAACAATAGGAAATGTAAACTAAATCATAACCACAGTACACTACCTACAGGAATATGTAGCACGCTCATGTTCAGCAACAATAGGAAATGTAAACTAAATCATAACCACAGTACACTACCTACAGGAATATGTAGCAAGCAAGGGCAAACGAGGGAACCTTAGGATGCCTGGCTTAATCTAATAGCATATATTTGCTCTTTAAGCAAGTTTAGGCAACTGAAGAATCTGTCATGATTTTCAAGCATCAACAAATGGAATCCCCAAAGCCCAAATAAGAAAATCCTACATTTCCAAATGGAACTTGTATTTCAATAAGCTAGTTTCCGCAACGGCGTTGATGAAATCACCAAGTCATAAGAAACACTTTTAGCCCAACATCAGGGTATTTTGACATCACACAACCTTGAATGTGTAACATTAGAAGAAGCTTCAGAATCCTCAATCCCAAACTAGAGGGTTTGACTACAGGGATCAATATCATTCACTTTTGTTTGTCTATCACATAAATGTTTCCAGATAATATATAAGAATATAGAGGTAGTATCTAATGAAATACCATTTACTAAAGTATGATTTCCTTAGTTGATTTTAGTGCACAGAGAGAAGCTAGATCAGTGTCTTAATTAAAAAATAAATCTCAGTGAAAAGGAAAAAGCAAATGATTTTTCCACAATGAAATCCAAATTCAGGAAGAAACTAGACCATTATTTTACTAGGGCATGTGCCTCCATTGAAATAATCAACTTATTGAAACATAACTTGCTACAGTTGCTTGGAACACTTGAAGGGAGCATTGAGACCTTGTTATTTCGGGTTACACCAAAAGAAGTAGCTTGATACCGAAGAGTCTCACTCCCTGCCATTGCATCCAACTGTTCCTCTGTTAGGTTCTCTGTGTATTGAACATTTGCCATTTGTTGAAGAAGCTCCTGACATAATCATAAGACTCCACTATTAATAGACAACTGGAAGTCTAATTATAAGTTATAAATTTTGTAACTTCTAGATCTGAATGATACCTGCAGAAGAACAAGCTCAATCCCCTGGCCCTTTTTCAACTGATTTCCTAGATACTGGAAAAGGCCTCTCAATTCCATAGATGGATACTTCTTGCACCTGGGAATAAACAAACTCTCTTCATGCAATTTCAAGTTATCAAAAAAAAAGAGAAGAAGAAGAGGTAGTTCTTTACATGAAGTTCCAAGTCCATCAACAATATTATTTGTATAACGTAAAAGAAATTAAAAAAAAAAAAAAGTATATCATCATCATGATCCATGGAGAGGGAGGGATAGCATTTCATCAAATCACTACAAGAACACCAGAACTTCATAACACGTTATGAACAAGCATGGAAATTAACGCATCATACAAGAGATTGAGCATCTCTTAAATGCATAACAGCTAATATATAGGAGACCAAATTAGTAGAAGCAGCCACAAGTGATCTCAACAAGAGAAAGCCCAGATAAAATAATTCCACCAATGAAACTTGATGAATTTTAAAGTGCTAATAAAATAAGTGGACTAGGAAATTAGCAAAAGCTATCATCTTAAGAAATTATGAAAGGCTTTGATGATTTTACATTGCACATAGCTGAGGTGGGAAATAGTCAAATTGATCCTTAATTTATTAATGAAACTATTTTAAATAAGTGTAGTATCATAGCAGTTCAAATAAATTCAAAAGCTACTGAAATGGGAAATCGACTGTCACATAACTTCAGCAGGTGTTGAACTTGGTGTTTTTGAAGCTTGAAGAGATGGCACGTTCAGCATACATAAGCGTAATAAACTAAGACAATCATCAAAGCCGTTTATCCATATCAATGCTACAAGCTCCAGATAGTCAACCAACAATCTCATCTTTACCAGTGACGATGTAACTGTGCAGCTTGTCTTGTATCTTATTACATCTCTACTCTTTGCTTTATTAATATAAATTATCCAAGGTAGTTACCAAACTATTATTATGCAGCACTGCTATCATTAAGATATGTTCTGACAAACAACATTCAGACACTCTAACATGTGATACACGCCTAACTGATATGAGCATTGTAGATCAACAAGATTCTTGTAATTAGCTCCCATCACTATCTAGTAAAGGCCAAAGTCGCCAATTAACTTTGATACTGCAACAATATTTCATTACAATAGAAGTCAATATTGAGGATGCCTAGGCACGCACAGGAATGAAGAATGGGAACAAAATAAAACAACAATAGAATCATGAGTTAATTAAGGAAACATCAGCTGTGAATAAATACATATACACTAAATATCATATAACCTTGCTAAAAGGTAGATTACCAAATCAACATGGCCAAAATCAAACCTCCTATTGATCCACGGACACAATATACATAACTTTAAAGAAAATCCTTATGTACCACAAACATATCCCGCAGACCAGTCACCTGATTCAAACTCTGATTCTATGACCAAAATCTCTGTGGACTTCACCTCAAGATCCTAGAGATTATTCTCATGGACAACCAAATCATTTGCATCCTACCTCCCCCAGTTCCTCTATCTGCTACAGATAACTAAGCTTGCCAACTGCCAGACTATAGTGAAATTTCTGTTCATAAGGAATTGGAACCGAACCCAAAAGGCCACACCAATTACTTCACTCAGACCTTATCTAAACTCATAAAATGCTACTCGGTAAAAGAATCAGCCTTCTGGATTGCATAGGATATATGCAAGAATAAGAATAGAGGTGATGGATGCAGTTTATACGCACCTTGGAAGAGGGCTTGTCTATTAAAACAGGATTCCAAAAGGATGGAAATAAACATGAAGTGTACATTTAACAACAAATTGAGGGCACTCTAAAAAATACAAATTTGGAACATGTGGATTTGGATGCTTGTGTTTTGGTATATACATGTATGAACGAAAGCATGCAACTAGAATGAATGATATTGACCATGACCACACAGGAGGAAAAAAAATTTAGTATCCCTGAACAGATTTGTGCTTATAAGATTATTTAAGCCATGTAATGGCCACAATAACATCAAGAAGAGCTTTGAGAACAAAATGCTCGGACAGGATAAGGAGGCAAACCATGAAAAGAGGGAGAGGAATAAAAGGGGAGAAAAGGTCAACGTGAAAAAATGAACAGAACCACTTAAATCCCTTGAAAGGTTTGTTAACTTGGCACAGTAAAGACGACTGAAGAGGATAAGGATCACAATCACAGACCAGAACCACCAATCATTAGAGAAGTACAGAAAAGCAATTGATCAGTTTGATATAAACAGATGAATTGTCCCCACTGCTCAAGAGGTTTGATTTTTTCTTAGCAAACTATGCTCCATTAGCATAAGATGTCCAGAGGTAGCAATGACACTTCATTAGCATTCAACACATCCTTTATAGCAGCTCTCAGGAAAAAAAAAAAAAAAATTGATCTCCCTTAGTTGAAACCTAGACAAGA
Source organism: Populus euphratica (assembly GCF_000495115.2). Lineage (NCBI taxonomy): Eukaryota > Viridiplantae > Streptophyta > Magnoliopsida > Malpighiales > Salicaceae > Populus > Populus euphratica. The sequence continues at coordinate 55,581 of NW_011500688.1, read as the reverse complement.
AGTCTATCAAAAAACAGCCTAAGCAGCATTACCTTCCCTGCTCCCATCTCTCTCTCTGAAATAGGTTTAGCACAGTATTAAGAAATGGGAGTCAAGACAGTTATGCAACCCCAAAAATTACCAGCCTAATATTTCTGAACATGCATGTGTTGATATGACACTCTTTTTCCAGAATTATAAAGTGTTTAACATGTTACAGATATCCAGCAGCCTATGCACATGCACTATAATCAGCAAAAAGAAAAGCAAAGTTTTGTGGACTAAAGTGAACTACCCCCATTCAATGTCTTACTGAACAGCCAGGCAACATTGAGAGCTCTGACAAATTTCTGAGTGTCACCTCCACAAAGTTTGACTTTACTTCAAAAGCCTTCACACCGCGCATGGCATTCCAAATTAGCTATGCACACCTTCCATAATCATGAAGAAAATGTGGAGCCCTGGAGAACATTAATGTCATCACCAATACAAGCTAATGCAGCCACAATCAAAACTGAGTGCTCTCTCCCCTTGTTCAGAACACTCGTCTCATAAAACAACAATACACTTCTGCAGGACTCACATTGATAGGATGTAGTGAACATCAGTTCTGACCAAAACATATACTGCTTCCACGTTACATTATTGGAAACACTCACTGAAAGAAGCATCAAGGAGAAAGACAAGTCTGACAAGAATCTGAAATACCGGGAACCAAACTGCCTTCAAATTTCAGACCACACCTAAACACAGGAGGACAGTAAATGAAACACCAATTCCTAGCCATTTACATGTTCACTGAGAAAACCCCACCAAATAGCACACTTATGCATGCAAGAGACTTTCCATACATTCCACCATCAATCAAAATCTGCAACTTAAAAAGTATTTCAACATCAAGTACCTTTCAACAATGAACCGTATATCTCCGTCCCTTTTCTTACTTCAGAGTACTAGCTTGCTACCATTTTCCAATAATGTCTTCATTACAGTCACGAATATTCCAAGTTGCATTAGAAACTCTAACAGCAAGTTTTACTGAAAAATCCACCTCTGACACAGAAACAGCCCTTCTTTGAACAGGTTAAGTCATCAATCTTATCCGAATATTTATCTTGAAGAGACATAGAAGAAATAGAACCAAATGGAAGTTTGAATAATGCAATCCCAATGAACCAGGCGACCAACCCCCGAGCACAAAGCCAGCTTTATTGTAAATTTCAAGGTCACTCATAAATCTCAATGATCAAAGTAAGAATAGTCCTTTTCACCTCCAATCTCAAGTACGTCAAACTTGAAAAGTTGTCAAAGAAATAACATTATTGTCAAGTTTGAATAACGTAATCCCAACTACCCTTCACTTTTCTTCTTTTTTTTTGTTTTTTGTCTGCCAACTAACTCTCTTACTCGGATATCATTTCCCATTCCATCAACCTTCGACTGTTTTCATCTCCAAATCCCATAGATTTCTCCGATTAGTGCCTATTCAATGCCAAGTCATGTTGGAATTGTGATAACCTCCTAAATCAGGGACTCAGAAAATCTGCAATGTCCACAACAACCTCAGCTCCAGTTATCCTGCTTTTGCTGAGTTAAATCTGAAACCTGGAAACTGATGAAAAGCTTCCCAACATACACCTAAAACTCTTAATAGAATAGTTGAACACACAGATAGACTCCAAGGACAGACTCCAATATAACTCATGCAAAATATAATAAAACAAAGTTGACAACCAGATACAAAAACCAGAAACCAAAAGGGCAAACACCAAACACATACTTATGATTGTGCATATCAAAGTTCAGCAAGACATCCAACCTCTACAATAGATTAAAAGACTCTCAACATTGAATTCTCATCTGCTAAGCAACCATATTTGTTAAAGGCTCTAGTTTTGATACAGAGGAGCAATATAAATTCTACAAGTAGAAAAACACAAAAAAAAAAAAAGCAATGCTTTGGAAAAGAGGAAATGTAAACATACAGGTGACCCCAGAATGAAGCCAGTGATTGAAGCCAGTCTGACAAATTAAGGCCATCATCTTTCAGCTTATCACGGCCACCTTGCGCTAACCGCTCAATAACAACATATTCCAAAATATCATACTCGAGCTGCACGGATAAAGAGATATATTGAAATGACTGTCAATAAGCATCCCTAAATAATTGTATACACAAGGATATGCAAATTGTTCATTAATTTTGCAATCATTGTTGGAAGGGTCTACAGATCAGGACTCAGGCTTTTTTGTCAGTGTTCTTGCTGTTCAGATTAATGACCAGGAACACAATTGTTCTATGTGAAGTTGTGGATGTACAAATTGGGTGGTGGTCCCATGGATGCCAAATCCAAACACATCCATAGCTGATTTTAGTTTAGGCAAGTTAGCATTGTGCCTGCATTTTTTATACATACAAATATTCCTAGTCTCTTATTTTGTAAACAATTTTAATCAAGGCTAAATATATAATTTTCATCAAACACTTTGCATACACTCTGTGCAGTCACAAGAAAACATCTGCAAATCTTTCCCTCCTATTTAAATGGATGCTACATCTCTCTGTCTCTTCAGAAAGAAGCGAATCTTTTCCTCCTCAAAACAAAATACCATCACTGTTGTCTTCAAAACCAAACCAATCAACTTCAGAAACCTCTTTTTTTTAATATATCAAAGACCTCCTTTTCTTTTATCAATACCTCTTTCTTTCTTTTCTTTTTTATTACTTTGATGGCATCATAACTCATGCCATTTTTGTCAATTACAGTATTACCAATCTTCTACTTCTAATTTAACATTAAAATAGAGAAAGCTACTGGTCAGTTTTAAGAGCACAATTTCAATCAGCTATGTCTGTTTCCTATCTGAAAGAAAGTAAATAACTTCAATTCCAATTGCCTTAGCAACTACTCTGATATAGCTTTGATGAAACAATGAAATTCCAATCCTGAATTACATGACAAATGGAAATGAAGGTCCGTCTTTCACATGGACTGTTTTCAAGAAATACAGATGATAAATTGCGGTGGAAAAAATAGAGAATGAAAACTAGAAACATGAATATCAATAGAAGAGAGAGGAAGCATTATTTTGGACAATGAAATGACAAGGCCATAAAAGATTCTCAACTTCAAAAGGCTGCAAGTACAGATACATTCACACACCAACTACAGCTAGGAAGACATGCTAAACCAGTGATAGATTATTCCAACATTTCTAGTTCTTAATTGATTAACAGATTCAAAAATTAGATTTGAAATGTCTATAATTAAAAGAAATCATGTTATTAGAACATAAATTAAATATTTCTTTTCCAGCTAAAATCACATGAAACTGTAAGATTACAGTGAAAAAGTTTGTGGACAAGTAAAAGTAGAGAAGATCATTAGGTCCAATGCAAGAAGCTTTTATGGCTAAGTATGACTTCAGATTTCAAATGCTCAAGGAGAATTCATTGTAAATTAAGTGAGAATTCAAACCTGAGTCAAATACTTGAAAGCATCTACAACAGGAGAGATCATATCCCTGTACGACTCAATCTGCATGCCAAAAATCCAGCAAATAACTTTACCTTAGATTTGATTTATGAAATACAGATCAATGACAAGAAATGCAGCATTTTCTTTTAAAAAAAAAAGCACCTGGTGAATAATTGTTCTAAGGACAGTCATCGGGTTAGCATGAGCTAATTTTGCAACCATCCTACCCAGCTGCTTCAAATTTTCCTTCGCAAGCCTTTTCAATATCCTTCTAGTATCCAACTGCATGATAACAAAGAGAAACATACAACAAACACCAGTAAATAACAATGAATAGAGTATGATTATCTTAAAACACCAAGCTTGCAACAGTAAATTAAGATATGCATATGGTACCTTGGCTGTTTGTCTTGCAGCCAAAACCACTGGATTCCGCTCATCATCTTTTTCCCATTCACCATATAAACGATATCGCACCTGGTAAAAACAGAAGTAACTTAGCCATATTATCTGTCAAACTTACGCAACATCAAAACTGGAAGTATCAAAAGACAGTTATAAAGAAAGGCCAACCTCGTAAGGAAGGAGATTCATTACTTCCCAGATCTCCTGCCCAACAGCTGGATTTGCAGGTACCAACTGTAAAGAAGGAAGTAAACATGCTCCAAGGGCTTCCTCAACCCTTGACCTAGCTTCCCTTAGGTGCAAACGAGGAACTCGATTTCCAGGAATAAGAAGTTCACCATTTAGAGCTCCATCACCACTATCTACAAGCTCAAGTGCAGACATATAGTAACCTCTTAACACTCTACACACCTATCCATAAAGAAAACAAAAAAAATTAAAATAAAACGAATACAATGTAGATGAAAAAATTCACCAAATATTAAAAATTAAACCATGCACCTTGTGCAGCAATAATGTATCACGGTAAAGATAAGGTCCAACAGTGACAAGCATCTGAAAAAACTCTTTGGGAAGATCAATGAAAGAGACATGGCCTGAAGAACTTGTCACGCCCATAGCATCAATACCAGCAATTCTTGGTGACCCACAACTTTGAATATGTGTTTGACGAATAATATTATATGCTGATGAGACCAACTTTTCAATGAGCCTGAAAATATATCAAATCAAATACAAACAATAAAATTTCATTAATTTTCCACGCTGATGGGTAGCAGAAATAATTGGAACAGAGAAAGAGAGTTCTTTGTTTAGATTCTAAAAATTTACATAGTAACCTCAGTGCACATTCACAAAGACTATAAGGTGTGTGTCTGTGCCTGTTTTACAATGAACGCAGATATAAAAATAAATTCAAAACTTTACCTAAATAAGCCATTACATATTGGAGTATGTGCAACTGGATTGAGAGGAGAGAGACGTTCAAAAAGTATATGGGCATGATACCTGACAAAACAGAAGCCACATGAGTATGATACCTTGGGAAAATAGCAATGCATTACAATTAAACTAGTGTTCTACCAGTACATTTCTGTGGATAACAAAAATATCCATATGTTTGAGCTGGAAGAAATCATCTATTTATGGAGTATAAAAATGACACTCATTTGATGCAATAATTATTGCAAAATAAGAAGAAAAGGAAAAAAAATGAAATGCATTCTACTAGTGAGACCATTTTTTGAACACCAAATATCTCTGTTGAAAAACAAAAAAGGTGAAATGCATCAAAAGCTGGAAACAGTTTACCAAAATGAAAACTCCAAAAACTACACATACAGTTTCACACCAAACAATATAATCTCATCTCATAACCCTAGAGTCAAAACGCAGCCTCAGCAGCTAAGATAACTCCTAGAAGAAAAAACATAGAAACAATGGGTGAAAATATATTATCTCATGTTCTTTTCCTTCTTTTCATCCATTCCCCCAAACTCAATTATATAAAAGAAAATTCTTAGATAGTTAAACAATGAACAAAAAGGAGGGATCAAATCATGGATGAAAATAATTATTTTCAAAACTAAAGGAAAGAAACCAAAGAACATCACTTGACATTTCATTTTACCATAAGTTTTAAACAGCAAAGTAGGTTACAGGAACAAACATCGGCAAAAAATAACCAACATGGTATATTTGAAATCAAGAACATCTACCAAATATCTAAAAGTAGAGTCCAAAATTTATTCAATCAATAAGAATCATGGTGCAAAAGGGGAGAAGGCCAAACAAAAAGAAAGAAGGAAGGAAAACAAAGCTAACATTACAATCTGCAGACCATATTAAATCAAAGGTTTAGTATATTCTCAGATGAGAACGACAATTCAAGAGAAAAGGCAGTGGAAAAGTCTTCTAGGTAATTACAAAACGAAGACTAAATCAATAGAATGGAGACCAAGAGACATCATAAGCAGAGAATAGCAAAGCCACCACAAGCAGAAGTTATTTCCATAAATAATAGCAAAACAGAATGTTAATAAAAGAAAATATGATAGACATTCAGAGAGCCATCTCTTCATCATACTACATCGATTCGATGAGAAGAGAGTGAGAAACAGGAGCAACTCTAGAAATCACTCAGAGAAAAACAAAAGTCATGAACATGAAAAAGTTCCTCAGCAATGCAATGTCATTTGTGGAAAACATTGAAGCAGTTGCCAACTGACAATGATGACAATGGTATCCAGAGAAACAGTGGCAGATCAGTGGTAGACATGGATGGACACGCATGAAGAGAAGAAACCAGGTGGACAAGACCTATCCATTTGGACCTTTAAAGCTTTACTTTTCACTTTGTTAAATATGTTTCATGACATTTTCTTGGAGGGATAGGTGACAGTCCAGTGAACTGCATCATCCAATTTCAAGTTCAAATGTAATCTTGCAACATCACTGGAAAACTTTCATGTTCATGTACCGTTGTTTTTCTCATTGAGCTATGATATCTAGAATTCCTCTTGTTACATGTCCAATTAGGTGTGATGCAATCAATTCAAAGCAAAAACTTTTTATGAATGGGAATTAGCTAAGTAATTCAGGATATTTATAGTGCAACTGTTTTGCTGAAAACATTTTCCTGGATCTTGGAGAAAGAGCTGTTTTTTATTGTTTGACTATATTAGGGAAAACAATTTCTTGAATAATATATTATTTTCATTGGTAGTTGTGAAGTAATGGTGATAGTGAGGTGATCATAGTAGTCTAGGCATGGTTGCATTGGTGATGAAGGTATAGGTGTTAAAGAAGTGGTTGTCGTGGTAGTTATGATTGTAACAGGGTGGTGCTGCTGGTGGTGGCAAGGGAGAGGTCATTGTTGTGTGGTGGTGGTTGTGTGGTGACGGTGGTGGTTAAATTGGTATGCTGATTGTGATAAACATTTTCAGAATTGGCAGTCCTATGGAAAATATTTTGTCCTCCTCCACGAGGCTAAAATGTTCTCCCCAAGAAAAAAAAAAGGCACCATTTATGGTTGACTCGGGTTATATTTTCCTTAGAGCAGAATGTCAAGATTAAACCTACCAGTCATCCACAGAAAGGAAACCAGTTAGCAAGCCTAGAGTTTGATTGTTTTCAAGCTCAGAGAATCGTTCAGCTACTGCCTCAGCTTCCATGTCTAAGGCAGCAAAAAGATCTACAGTCACATCTCCTTGTTTCTCATCATCCATGAGGTCTTTTCCAGTAGCAGCCAGATTTATTTTCCCAATTTTGTTAGCCTGCAAAAATTTGCATAGAAAATCAAATCAAGAATGCACAGATGACAGGATTAAGACTAAGCATACTCTGAATAAAACAAAGCACATAAGCACTTCAAAACAAACAGAAAAGGGACATGTAAAGCCTTCACTACAAACCATTGATATACACAATACATTGAACATGATGGTAAAAAATATTAAAAACGAAAAACAAAACTGAAAGCAGAAAGATATAGTGGAATACTGTAATAAGGAACTATATGAACATGGCAGAATACCTCATCCAGCCGTTTAGAAGAAAACGTATTATAATGCTCAAAAGCCTCATCATCCTTGGGAAGTAAATGTGCACATCTGAAATGATGATCGAATTAAATTAGTTAAAAAGATAAAAAGAACAATCAAATAACCAATTGATACAACAAAGCAAAATAAAAGAATGATCAAATTGCAAAATATAAAACATAAAAAAAATGCTTCAGCACAAAATAGAGGTGTGAACTAAGGCATAGTGGAGCATAAACTTCAGAACGCTGAATAAAGAAGAAACAGGTAACATATTACAAACACAACAATATTTTCTCACACCAAAAATCTGATGGGCATTGCCAAAGTTAGCAGCTAAAATCAGCTGTTTGATCAGTGAAGGGTTTTTTTCATCATAATAGGAACAAATCATTAAGTACATGTCTTAATATAGGTAAATGAATGTGATCCTGTTCAGGTTGATTTATCAATTAGGATAAGCCTGATTAGTTACTACTTGAACATTTTGGCTCTTATTTTGTCAGGCACAACACCATAACCAACCTCAATGGACCATCACATGACTCACAACTGCCTCCCAGAAACAGCCTAGAAAATCTAATGAATGAAGAAATCCCAGGTGAACACATGTCCATTCAATTTACGAATCTTTTCTTAGTAGTAGGGATCCTTGAGTGATCTACAAGTAATATCTAATGAAAGGTTGGCTAAGCAATGCGGATTAAAATGCCTTGTTGATAGGGATGGCAATTCGATGGGCATCCATCCAATCCAATCCAATCCAAATGGATAGGTTTTTAAGGTAAAAAATGGTTTTGGTTTGGATTTGGATAAAATCTGAAAAAATATGTGGTTATGGTTTTCATGCTATTAAAACCAAAACCCGAACCATATCCAATCTGAAACACACACACACACACACACACACATTAAGTACAAATACAATTATAACTGGAAAATATTTGCAGTTATGAGAACCATATCCGATCTAAAACACAGACAAACAAACACACACAAGCTCCCATGTTCATGCATGCGTGCATGTGTTGTAATACATTTTTTTTCATTACTTATAAATACTCACTAACACTGCTCACAAGCTCTAAATCTAAAACGATCTCTAGCTCTCTGCTTTCTGTTTTTTAACTTATTTATTAAATTATTATATGTTAATAATATTTTTGACCAATTTATTAAAATTATTGATTTAAAAAATAAAAAATCACGCACTCAATTAAGTCTTTTTGGAAAAATAAGTGTATGGATAATGGTTAACCAAATGGATATTTGAAATCCAATGGTTTGGATATTGTTATCCAAGTTCCTTAACTGATGGGTAATGGATAGGTTATGGTCATCCTGCTATCCAAAACCATGGGTACCCTTTGCAATCCTTATTTTTTGGTGTATTGCAAGACTATAAAGACCCTAGTCTAGTATCCTATAGATAAAAAAGATGCATGCTACACAGCAAGAAATAAATAATCCTCATAATTGAAAATAAAATACCCTTCAAGATAAAACACACTCATTTTCTTGTTGATTATCCACTCATTAGACTAGAAGGAACACTATCCTATGCCACACCAAAAAAAAAAAAAAACACAGCTAAGCATAAGGAACCATGAAATTACAATCAACTGGTAACCATGAAAGCACTTGAAATAAAATTTAAAATGATTAAAATAGCATCAATGCTATCTGCAAATTAATTCCAATCTTACACCCAATGAATTCTAATCGTTAAATGGATACATTATTTCCATTTAATCAATTCACATAAAAATAACAGGTTAAGTTTCTCTGTTTGGCAACTACCAAAATAAGTATATTGATGGAATTTAGATGATCAGCTAAAGAACTTCTGACAACTAACAGTTCTTGAAACATTACAAGCTATTAAGCATTGAAGTAAATCGCTGATCACAGAACTTTAAGGAATCACTGAGCTATTGAATAAAAGCTTGGGTAAGCCACTTACATGCTATCAAGATCAATGAACTCTTCCTTCACCAGCAAAGCCGTAAGCTTATAGAGCCCAAATGGGACATGGCTACTTAATTCAATTCTCTGATAATATTGAAACTTAAAACCAAGAATTTGCGATGCATGCGACTGAAGAAAAAAAAATCAATGGTATGAGCAACCAGAACTTGTGTGTTAATTAATCATAAATTTTGAACATTTATGCCAACCTTAACAGCAATGATTCATACCTTAGGAAAGATGGGTATCAATTCCAAAAAGACATTGCTATCAGGCTGAAGTTCAAAACACTCTAAAACCTGAAGATCATGAAATAATTGCAATCCAACAATTAACCTCTGATTATCAATTTCTGCATCAGTACAACAAAGTGAACTGTATGAAAGCAACAAATAGGAACAACTTACAATGTCAAAAACACGATTTGGGTCCAAATCAAAATGACCAATCAATGACTGCAGAGATTGCATTAATAAGATGTGAGAAAAATGAGGGTCAGTCCAAGCTAAATTATAAGTCAAAAAATGCAAGCCCAAGTCAAAACCTTAATGATGCCTATTGTCGCTGCTGATGTATTTTCAGTTGTATCTTCAGAACCTTGATAGAGAAGAGTAACCTGCACATCCACTTGAACAATAAATATCATAATGAAACCTACTGTACATGCTAGACCACTGATGCAGTATAGGCACAAGAAAGCTCACTCATTCGTTGCTAGTTTAGTACATTTAAAATTTTATTATTATTTGATAGCTTTCTAGAATTTATTTTTTGTTAAAAGGTAGTATTTCATAAGGACGATTCATAATCTGAGTATCATTTCTACTATTTATTTGAACCCTCTCCTACTGGACATGCTAGACCTTTTTTTATGTTATTCTTATTAGTTTAGGTTGCTAGGGTTTCTTGGTGTCTATATAAGCACCATATCCTTTGTGGGGGGGAAGAGAGAACATGTTAATGATGATTCAGAATCTAAGTATCGTTTCTTCTATTTTTTTGAACCCTCTCCTACAGCTTTTCCTTCACACTCTTTAGCCCTCTCCTATAGAGAACTGCCCTCACCTATAGGGCATTGTTTCTTCTTGCTTGATCTTTCCATTTCCTGTAGGGAATTGTGCTTTTTCTATCTTTGCTATTACATGTCTACATGGACCAATAAAGTTATCTGACCATTCCATACCTAAATAGATTGAGTAAAAAAGAATTCAAGTGAAAACAGCTAGCCAAAAGCTTAGTGATGCAGGAAAGCCTACTGTGCTCTTCTGAATCTGACTTTTTTGAGGTTGTTTAGGGCTGTTATGTTGTGAATTTAAGCTCAAATATGAGGAAGGAAGTGGATGGATTCTAGGATTAACACCTAGAGGATAGAAACACAAGGGGAGATTAAGTCACACAATCAAAAGCAAATTGCTGGAATTTTATTCATCAACTGTCAGTAAAATATTAAAATACTAGATAACCTTTATACTCCTAGTCCAACAAGCACTTGTTTTCCTATATAAGAAATCTATTTAGAATAAGAAAAAACTAACAAAGCTAATTACTTTAGAACTACTATAATACTAAACAGAAAATAGCCTAGACCTAGAGAATTTTCCAAGTCTTTCCAGAAAAATCTAAAAATTACAGAAATACCCTTCTATACAAAAAGATATTAATCTTCCTTCTTTTGCAGTCAGTGTCCTTGCTTGGCAAAAACAAAACCTCGAGTTTTGAAGTGTCGATATAGCAAAACCCACATAATGTGCAGTGACCTCCATTAAATATGAACCACTTTGTAGGAGACAGTAATGATAATATGAATTTTGGGCTATAAATTTCAAAATCAAAATCATGAACAATGACTCCATTTGCATTGCCAGTTGCACTTTGTCCTTGCTATCCTTGCTTTCATTAACATTCTGCTCATCAACATTTTTCTTTTGTTTGGCTACATCAAGTGTAACACATATTTCTTTAAGCTTTGTAATAAACTGATTAGAGAATGCCTTTTCCCGTTCACTCTCCAAGTCATTGTCATTCTGAAATACATTTGTTTCTTGTAGAATCTACCCTTCGGAAAATAATTTCAATTTTGTCTTATCAACAAAAGCAGGTTGCTCTATCTCTTTTGCATGCCATTTTTTAGTTTCAGCTTGCTGATTTTGCTTCTCAAGTTGCTGATTAAGATTTTCAGTACCTTCTTCCATGATTCAGCATGCCATTGGGATCTGTTGCTTGATCATTAGCCAACCCTTGCAAACCTCGATGTCCAAGTTCAGTGCTAGGTTTAGGGGTTGTTTCAATAGGATACTTGCTTAGAACAGACTTTGTCAAACTATCTAATGCTACTTGCACCCTACCAAACCTAGCATTGTGAGATGTTTCCATTGTATCAATCCTATCATTTGTAGACTTAACTCTTGCCCAACTGCTTGCATAATGCTCTCAAACTTAGAATTCAATTTGTTGACAGACAGTCACCATAATTGAAGAACACATCCTAGGATCTTAAAGCTCTGATAGCAACTAATGTAGGGCAGCCTAGGAGGCTGTTCTGAATCTGACTTTTTAGAGGTTGTTTAGGGCTGTAGCGTTGTGAATTTATGCTGGAATATAAGAAGGATGTAGATTGATTATAGGAGTAACACCTAGAGGATAGAAAAACCTATGCTTTTCACCTAGGTTCTTAGGAGTCACACCTAAGGGGAGGTTGAGTCACACAATCAAAAGCATATTTCTGGAATTTTATTCATCAACTGTCATTGAAATATTAAAAGGCTTATTTTAGACTACATAAACCTTATATAGAGATGCCTACTCCTGGTCCAACAAGAACTTATTTTCCTATATAAGAAATCTATTTAGAAAAGGAAAAAACTAATAAAGCTAATAATTTAGAACTAATAAAATACTAAATAGAAAATAGCCTAGGCCTAGACATTTTCTCCAGATTTTCCAGCAAATCTGGAAATTACAGAAATACCCTTTTATACAAAAAGACATCAATCATGATTTTTTTTGTTGTCTGCATCGCTTAAGGACCATACTTGGCATGTAGAGAATAACTCGACAAGTGCATGTGCTTTATAATGGAAGATAGAAAGACAAACTTCAACAAACCAAACCAAAACTAAAGATACACCATCCCAGCTTCTATCAATCATATAGGTTGTAAAAAATAATCTAATCTTAAAATTCAGCTCTGACCCAATAAGATTTGCCCCTTGCAGACTTCCACTTGATATAAGACTCCAATTCTAAGCATGACCGAGCAAAGCATTATAACTAAGCAGCAAATCATGCAAACCTGACCAAAAACAGCAAGAATATGATGCATAAAAAATGTTTCTATTGCATAGAGCAGTCTCATCAGGGATGCAGCATTACAGCCTCATCTACTTTCATAATATTTTTCATTTACTTGATAAGGAAAAAAAAAAAAGGACACCCCTATTTGATCATGTCAAGATACAATTTTACAAAAGTAATTTAACTTTTGATGTAATATATATACAAACATTGCTCAAAAGAAAATAACAAATAAAAAGCTACATTCCAAGCAAAACAAAATATCCATACAGCTCAAGAAAATGCTCCAATCATTTATTACATAAGAGATAAAGGCCAAGAAAATAAGCCCCCCAAAAATAGCTAGTACAAAAAAAGTCCACAACAGAGCCCACTTGTTAAACAGAAATAAACAGAGGGAAAAACAGGTAGAAGAGACTAAGAAAAAATTAAGATCTTGTTACCATAAATATAGCTAAAGGGTAGCTGACTGGCTGCAACTAATTGTCAGTAACATGATAAGGCGCATTAACTAAAGCTAGGACTGACTGAATAAACAGATGCTAAGAAATACTTCCTTTGCACCTAGGTTTTATAGACACAAACACAACCTCAAGTTTCAACATTAACCACATGGAACTGTTTGCTATAACTCCAAAATATATACATGCAAACATAGGCTACACTTTTAATTCAGATATCTATTAATATTTTTTGGACGTAGACACAAACACATCTTGAGAAATGACCCAAAGCAAAATAAACATAAACAGTGAAGCACAAGTAAAATAATGAAATGTTATTTTTTTAATTCTTTGTTTTCAAACAGCAGTCCTTTATCAAGAAAAAAAATGGAGCCTGCGCATTTTTCATTCATCTAATAAAACAGCCATAATTTGACCATTCTTCACTTGGACAACTTTCACACAAACATGATTTTTCACTGTGTTCAATGCACAATCTAGAATGTCCAAATTGCCAAGTTGCAATTGCTTTCACTCCAATTCCAAGGTGGAATACAGGATTAAATTAAAGAAACTTTATGGGATACACTATCAGCAGTAAGAACATGATTTGTTATCATGCAAGGAAACCATTTGGTTATTAGAAACATAAAACACAGTTCTGATGATGAACTATTGCACTATTAAAAATATAGTTATCAAAGAACACAAGAGCAAACAGTTTTAGAGCCAAATGTTCCTTGCGTAGAAAAATCTATTGGGTTGAAGCAATAATGTACTCCCAGTATGCGAATACAGATTAAAATTAAAGAAAGCAAACCTCTACTTGAAAGCCTCCAATATTTTATATGATGAGAGAAGAATCAAACAAAAAATCATGTAGTGACATGACTAATTGCAACAAATGTTCCCTCCATTGGCATACATTTATAAAAGGGTGATCAACAAATTAGAAAACTTTACCAAAGAAAGAATCAAAAATTTAGCATACCAGTTTGGCATAGCCCTCACTCTCTTCACGGAGAAGGTTAAATTTTGTTTGCTGATAAAGAAGACGAGTGTTTACCCTGACCTGAAAGCAATAGAAAAATATATCAATTGCATGCAGGATTAAGTAGTCTCATAGAACTCTAATGCAAACTGCTTCAAGTGATTATCATGGTCGCAAAAAATTAAATGATTAACTCATCAGCTGCAATAAAAGATCTTCCATGTCTTCCTCAAATTTCATTTGAAAGAGTGCAAGATCAATTAACTCATCCAAACATTGGCATAATTTCTTGTTATTTATGAAAAGCAAAAAGCTATATGCTAATCAACATTCAATGATCAGATCAAGTGTTCGGAAACAAAGTCCAGAGGATGTGCAGGGAATTAAGTTTACTGAAGAACCCGGGATGGATATACCCAAAGTTGATGAAAGTAATAGCTCCAAATTCAAAACAATAGTTTTGTGTTTGTGAACATTTTAATTAATTCACCTCTTTGCCCTTCAAGTCTTGAGCCTTTATCTTTATCATTTCAGCTTCCCACAGAAATTCCTCCTGCAAACAGAAAACATGTACCTAAAAATCTTCTTTTTTTACTAAGGTCTAATAAGAGACCAAATAAGTGTTATGAAATGATGAGCAGCAAAAACATTTTAAATGAACAAAAGATCCACCTCACAACGCTCTTGGAAAAACCTCAATGGTACCAATGCAGATTCGACCAGCCATTTTGCCTGAAAAGAAGGAAAGGACTTTATATTAAATAATGACTGCATAGTAACACTCAGATGGGGGAGAAGCATGGAAAGCCAAATATCAAAAAATGAAGAAGATATAGGTTATCCCACACATTAATAAATAATTCAGTACTGTGCAAGGTATATTGCATGTTTATGTTAACAAATAAATGGCATACAGACACTGAACAAACAGAAGGGACTAGACAAACAAAGCATTAGACTCACAAGTTAAACTAAATGGAAAAGGCACCACCCTACAAGCCCCATGGCATCATACTGAAAAAGGAGAATCCAAGCAATACTTATGTTTCCTTAAGGATTCTCATATATGTTCCATCTAAACCAAAAAATGATGCATGGACAAGAACAGGTAACCAAATACGCATCATAGCATGGCACTGTCAGTATATAGCAGATGATGCTTTAGAATAAGAGGGAAACATTTAGTAGTGAAATTCACATATGTTGTAAGAAAAAATTTGGAGGGTTTCCAAACACGAATGCTATGGTTGAAATGATAAAATGAACACAAAATTAAAGGCATGTTCTGCACTAAGCAATGTGAGATTCACATGTATAAGCAGATAACTGGAAACATCAAAATAAATAGCATAGATCAGTTATTTCCACGCAACCAAAAAAAACCAGAAATTTGAGCATCAAACATACAAATAAAGCCCTTAAAAATTATCAATACTAACCAACTTTATGAGACGAGAACGGTACTCTCCAGACATTGTTAGCTGCAAAATAAGTCAAGCATATGAGTTTATAATAAAAATCATTGATTACCACAGATAATACGAGATCAAAAACTTAGGTTCCAAAGCCACTGTGTGGATTAAGCAATACAAAATAGCATATCAAACAATAATGATGATAGTTATAACTATGTGAAGACAAATAAGTCAAATTCACGTTAACTCTGATATACACGATCATAAAAGGAGAGGGACCAAAAAAACCAACATCTTGAGCCATTTGAGTAATAATATCAGCGAAATTCGAACCCAGCCCTACGGCAGACACTTTATCAACAAACTCCACAGAATCCAGAGCCGCTTTACACTTTTGAAACGGCAGTTCTCCTCGAACCTAAAACAATCAATCGAGACATATTCAAGTAAAAATAAACTCAAATTCGAAAGCAAGTATAAATAATAGTAGTACCAAGTTCCAGGAGAGCTCGTAGAGAAATCGAAGAATAGGCACGGGGTGAGGGAGACGGAAGCTATGGTTTCCGCCCTTCAATTCACGGAGAAATTCTTCGGTTACATACAAACACTCCATTGGAGGGAGAGTTGTTGACATGTTTTTTTTTTCAGTCTTTATTTTATATTTTAAAAAGAGTTATGATTTCTTTTAGGGTTTGGAGAATTCAATTCAATTCAATTCATTGGGATCATGACATAGCTTTGTGGAGGAATAGAGGGGGGAGGGGGAGTGAAGTAAACCCTAAGTGAGACGATGAAATGATGAACTAGAGGGTCTTGTCCGGTCCTCGTGTATGATTCAGCTGTGAGCGTTAAAGTTAAAACGCTGCGTTCGAAACTTGGATGAGCATTATGTTTCAACTTTTTTTTTTTTTTGTTAACATTTGAATTTTATTTTTAAATTAATTTATTTTCATATTTTTTGATATTTTAATATAATTTAAAAATATTATAAAAAATAAAAAATATTATTTTAATATATTTTCAAACAAATATTATTTTGAAAAGTATTATCAACCATATTCCCAAATAACTACTTATATAATATATGTATTTAAGAATATTGTTAAAATTGCATTTCTAAAAATTTAAAAATTTTGTTTTGTTTATAATTAATTTTATAAATATGTTTGTGTTATATTGTTATATTTATATCAAAAATAATTTTTAAAAATAATATTTTAATATATTTTTAAATTAAAAAAACTTTAAAAAATAATTTATACTATATTTTTAAATGATCTATATTAACCATCATTTAACCCTCCCTATAGCATGGATAGCATTCCAAGTTAAGTGAATTTCTAATACAAGAAAAGAAAAGAAGACATTAATATAAACGTATTTTAGATTATGGGGAAATTCTTTTAATTAAAAAAAACTAAAAGAGGGCTTTTTATTATTATTGTTCACCTCCTTAAATGATGTTATGGATTGGAGCAATTTTTTTTATTTTTTGTATTTGACTTTCAAAATTTTATTTGATGCAATTTAACTTTTTAAACTCAAATTAGCACACAATTGTATATTTTAATATAAAAAATGGCCGAATTAAAAGATAGAGAATTGTAGTGAAAAAGACACGTAGAATAGGTGGCGTATTTGAAATTTATTTTAAAAATTTATTTTAGTCTCTCATCTTTTTGAGCTATTAAGTAACTAGTCCATGTAATTTATAAAAATTTAATTTTAATATTAAATTTAATTTTTCTTATTTTTCAAATTTTTTTTATAGGAGTAGTGAGAAAGAGTCATTGGATTCTAACGTTGAAAGAAAAAATAGTAGTTGGTGATGATTTAAACAGTCGGATTTTGTGTAAATAGTTTTATATGACAAGAAGAGTTTAGATTGTTATTTTTTTACCTTCAAAGTATCTTAAAAAACATATTTGAATTCGGGAATATTTTAGGTTTTAGGTAGATGTTAGGTTTTTTTGGGTTTCATACCCTGACAATTTCTTGTTTTTTTTAAATGAAATAGTTGGGATAAATGTTGTTCATCCCCGTTAACTTTAAAAAGAAAACAAAGACATGTGGGATGTTGCTTGATAAGTCATGTGCTAAGCTTAGCTTAACAACGTGTTAGACCTAGTTATGTGTATTTTTTTAAATAAACTTTTGAGTTTGATTTAATTAATACTTTTTCTCTATAATTTTTTTTCCTTTTATTTGGCTATTTTTAATTTTTTTTAATGATATTGTGTATATTTAATTTTTAAAAGGTTGATATGATTCATTTATAATTTTTCTAAAATTTTATATATATATATATTAAATTTGTTTTTTAATAAATATTGATTATTTTTTAAGATTTTTAATACATTCAATTTTGCATAATATTTTTTTTATTCATTAAATTTTATATGCGTGTTAGTTTCTTATATAAATTTAGTTTGATAAATAAATTCATTAAACACAACTAAGTAAATTACCTGTGTTGCAATATTAGTTATCTTGATATATATTTATCTTTTAGTTTTTTCAATTTTGTTTTTATTTATTGTTAATAAGTCTCTTTTTTTTTCATTTCTTTATGCAATGTTTATTGATTTGGTTTGTTAGATGTGTGCATAACTTTTTTGAATTACATATAAGAATTGTTTTATATAAAAAAAATGTACTTGATTTCCATGTTTGCCCCTTTAAAATTTCAAATAAACCCTTCAATATGTTATTCCTTCAGATTTGATATATATTCTTTTGATTACTATTTATTTTATTTAAAATAATTTATAAAATTAGAATAATTTTTTAATTTTACCTCTTTAATTTAGTCTCCGTTGTTTTGATTATTATTTGTTTTGTTTGATGTATATTTTTAAAATGATTTTTTTATAATTCCATCATTTTAGTTTTTCTCCCTATCAAACGCCCTATGATTTATTTTTATTTTTATTTTTTTAATTTTGTCCTATGATTTATTTTTATTTTAATTTTTTTAATTTTAATCTTTTTACTTTTGTTTTTTATTTTGGATTAACCTTTTTACTTTTGTTTTTTATTTTGGATTTTTGTGTAATTCTAACCCTCACAATAAAGGTTGTCAATTCCGTTTCAGTAGGTATTTAATTTTTCAATTGGAATAAAATGTTTCAGTTCTAGAGTGTTTAGGTGTGTCATTTTGGGGTTACACTAGACACACACACACACACACACAATACAAGTACAATGTCAAACAAATATAATTTAAAAATTTTAAAAATTTATAAATAGTCAAGATTAAATAAATATTTAAGTTAAAGTAATTCAACTTAAACAAAATATCAAAATATTATGAAAGTAAAATGTTTTAACAAAAATATTTTAAATATAAAGTTAGGTCAATGTTATCAAGGCCAATGAGATATAAAATATATTTTGTTCCTACAAAGTATAAACATTAAAAAAACAAGATGAATATAAATGATTAGTATTTAAAAGTGTATTTTTATCAAGGTTTTATATCAGCATTTTATACTTGAAGTACCAATAACTCCTTAACTAAAACATGTTTTATAATAACAAGTCTGATACCACAAAACACCTTTAATTTATAGTAAATATTTTTTTTAAATATAGGCCTATTACATAAATTAAATGATTGATTTATGAGTTCAATTACTGAAATTGAGAAGACAAAGAAAGGGTGAAGTTTAGAAAAGAGATACTGATTCAGTTCAAACTAGAACACTATTCAGTTATTGGGTCATATCTAGAGCTGTGAAACTTAGATTTATGTTTGATCTATATGGACGGAAAGCTAAGACACGGGTCTAAAACATTCATGTGGAATGCAAGACTCAATTCTGTTATTTGGAAGTCCAAATTTTAGCAATAACAAAAAAGTCTAAATCTATCTTACAGCCCAGATAATATTCAGTGTTCACCCCATATTTTAAGTTGTAGAAATTAAAATGACCTCAATTTTTTTAGTTGGAAAGCTTAGATAATTTTATAGAACTTCCGTGAATTAAGTCTGTTCAAATTCTGATGTTGGCAATAATGTTTTGTTCAGATAAGATAATAAGAATTGTTACCAAGTCAAGATGTGGTAACTCACTTAACAATTAGTCAATAAATTAATAATTCTTAATTTTGTCTTATAAAAGGAGGTATTTGTCATATATTTAGGTATCTTGGTTAGCAGATCAAGATCATGTTCTTGCTCTCTTTTTATTGTAATGCTTAAGTTTTGTTTTTATTAATCTCTTATTTATGCTTACCATTTCCTTTCCTTTCCTTAGTTAACTTTTATCTTATTTATATTCTTATATTGTTTATTCATGTTTCTCCTTTTTATTATATTTAGTTAAGTTTATTATGTTAAGGTAAAAAGGTTACACTAATAGTGTAAGAATAAGGATAGTGTAAACTCAACATGAATTTTAATGTTTGATACTAACATGTTTTGTATTTGTTATCTTATTCACTCTTAATACTTTGCTTGTTAAATGGTTAATCTGGATTTATGTTGTATAACCTTTAGTACAACCAATACTTGACACTTTTATAGCTCAAACCGTATAGTATAACCAACACATATGCTATGAAAGGAACTTGATTTGTTGTTAACATAAGTTATAATTATGAATGTCTGACAACATTTACAAGTATTAACATTATTCGAATAAGATAACTAATGTAATCAAGTTAATAATTTGTGTATGGTTTCTAGTTGAATAATAAGATTTATACTATACTTATTTGAAATACCATTAGTGGATCCTCTAATCTTGATATTTGCTTTTATTATTATTTGACCATCACATTGATCTTCCATCTCAAAGTTCTCATCAACTTCTTCTTCTTCTTCTTCATTATTACTTTTACTATTACTGTTGTTGTTGTTGTTGTATTATTAATCTCTTTATGATTCGACTCCGATCTTGCCAGGTTATTTATTATTTCGACACTTCTACACTTGAGTGAAGACATTAATTTTTTAGTCATGTCAGCAACACCTTCATCATATTCATTAATAATTTTAGTGTTATATTCCTTTATTGACTCATTATCCTCTATAAAGAATATTTTAAAATCAACAATCATGATTCATTTAGGAATTAAATGGAGCTGATCAAACCATTTTAAACATGGCTGATGGTATATATACATTATTGTATACCTAACATCTATCAATATCTCTCATTTATATTGGATTAGTTACATCATATAAAAACATCTTCTTAGTTGCTAGTTAATAATAGGTCTTTAAGGTGCATAAATATTCACATTACCTTACTAGAATACAATTTATAAGGCATTGTATTGCCCAAATACAAGTTGGGTTATCAGTAAGTAATGTTGTTAGGCTATGTAATTAGACTAAAATTGTTTATGAACTTGTGGAGTATGTGACACTTCATATATAATCATACTTTAGTGCTATGGGTTGATGTTGTATTTGCAATATAGGCATGTGATTCCTAGGATATGATTAGGAACTTTAATACACCATTTTAAAGATTAGGCACAAAAGAATAATTTAACATGATCTTAAAGCAAGCGAACAACTAAACTAAAGCATTTAACTAAGACAATAATAAGGGTAAAAAAGATAGACAATGATCAATCCCTGCATAAAAAAGTCATTTATATTATTTACTAGCGGTTTAAAGATTCAAACAATATAGAGTAAGCTAGGATAATTCTATATATGACTTTAATAAAAAACTTGATTTATCAAACATTTGATTTAAAAATATGTAGCAAACTAATTACTTGTGCTTCAAGGGTAAGAAAATTAAAGAAAATGACACGATATCATATAACAAGTTAAGCTTTGAAAATAGGTGATCTATATTTCTTACCTAAACGATATCTTTAAAAAGATTAGGAGAACTATTATATAAATAAAAAATGAACTAGTTATTAGGTGATATATTAAAAACCAAATGGTATATGAAAAAATACACCAATCTTATTTAATCATAGTGGTCATATTATTTCAATATTCCAGGTGGTCACCTTGTGAGATAACCAAAATCTCAAAGTTTTATATGATTATCCTATTAAGATAACCAAATATGTCTTAAAGTTTCAAGTATGATCACTCTATTAAGATAACTAAATATGTCTTGAAATTTCAAGTATGATCACCCTATTAATATAACCAAATCTTATTCCATTAGAATTACATGACTAAGTTATGATCACCCTATTAATATAACCAAATCTTATTCCATTAGGATTACATGACTAAGCCATATCCATCAAGATCACATGATTAAGCTTTATTCAATAAAGATGGTCCAAGCCATGTTCATTTGGTTCATATAATCATGCCTTGTCATATTAGGATAACTAAGTTATATGAAATCAATATAGTGCTAAACAAGCAAGTAAGGTTCTAGCCCAGCGGTGGGAGGGGCTTGTCCTCTTTCTCCGCACCTGGGTTCGAGCCTTACTGATTAGTACTTAAAAGTGCATTTTTATCATGGTTTTATATCATCATTTTGCACTTGAAGTATCAATAACTCCTTAACTAAAATATGTTTTATAAGAATGTATCTAATAATATAAGATACCTATAAATTGTGGTAAATGTCTATTTTTAATGCAGGCCTATCACATAAATGAAAGGATTGATTGATGACTTGAAGAACTTAAATTGCAAGGATAAAGAGATGGCCAAACTTAGAAAAGAGATGTCGGTGCAATCCAAACCGGAACACTGTTCGGTAAATGGGTCATATCTGGAGCTATATATCTCAGATTTAGGTCCAATTTATATGGATAGAAAGGTAAGACATAGGCCTACAACTTTCATATGGAGCCCAAGATCTAAAAAGGCCATTATCAAGTCCAAATTGTAGCAACAACAAAGAAGCCCGAATCTGTCTTCCAGCCCGAGCACTGTTCGGTATTTTGGCCATATCTGGAGTTCTAGAAGTCCAAATGAGCTGAAATTTTTACACAAGAAAGCTGAGACAATTGCCTACAACTTTCATGTTTGCAACTGGCTCCAGTTTTGACGTTATCAATGACGTTTTGGGCAGACAAGAGAAGATAAGGATTGTCACCAAGTCAAAAGTTGGTCACCCACTTATCAATTAGTCATCAAATCAATAGTTCCCATTTTTGGCCTATAAAAGGAGGCATTTGCCATGCATTTAGGCATCTTGATTTCCAGATCAAGATCATGCTCTTCCTTTCTCTCTTTGTATTTTTTATGCTTTGTTTTCATTAATATTAAGTTTATGCCTTTCATTTCCTTTCCTTTACTTAGTTAACTTTTATGTTCTTATTTTGTTTATCTATTTTGCTTTCTTTCATTATGTCTAGCTAAGTTAATTATGTCAAGGTGAAAAGGTTACACTAATGGTGTAAGAATAAGTATAATGTAAACTTAATATGGACTTTAATGTTTGATACTAACATGTTTTATATTTGCTATCTTGTTCACTCTTTAATACTTTGCTTGTTAAATGACTAATCTTGATTTATGTTATATAACACTTGGTACAACAAATGCTTGGCACTTTCATAGCCCATAATGTATGGTATAACCGACACCTGAGCTATGAAAGGAACTTGATTTGTTGTTAACATAAGTTATAATCATGAATGCTTGACGAGATTTACAAGTATTAGCATTAATTGAATAAGATGACTAATGTAATCATGTTAACAATATATAATCTGATTGGAACCTCCTTTGTGTGTGGTTTCCAATTCAATAATAAGAGTTTATACTATACTTGTTTGATATACCATTAGTGGAACCTCTAACCTTGACATTTGTTATTATCATTGTTTAATCGTTACATTAATATTCCATCTCAAAGTTCTCATCATCTTCTTCTTCTTCTCTTTCTTTATTATTATTATTATTATTATTATTGTTGTTGTTGTTGTTGTTGTTGTTGTTGTTGTTGTTGTTGTTGTTGTTGTTGTTGTTGTTGTTGTTGTTGTTGTTGTTGTTGTTGTTGTTGTTGTTGTTGTTGTTGTTGTTGTTGTTGTTGTTGTTGTTGTTGTTGTTGTTGTCATCTATAATTTATACACTTAACCTCCTTGTGGTTCGACCCCGGTCTTGCCGGGTTATTTATTACTTCGACACTCCTGCACTTGGGAGAAGACATCAATCTTTTAGTCGTGTCACTTACCATGCACGCCTGTCACCCCCGCGATGCCTTACCTGTTCACTGGGCTTGCAGGATGTTCAGTGGGCCGTGGAAATTAGTCGTGGTGTGCGTAAGCTGACCCGGACACCCCACGTAAATTAAAAATAAAATAAAATATAGTGCTAAACTAAACACTAAAGGTGATCACTTTATGAAGATAATTAACATATAGTTATTATATCAAAATGATTAATCATTATTGATCCTAAATGATCACCTTGGTAAAATGATTGATACGAGGTCAACATGTTAAGATGACTAATCTTTAATAGTTACAAATGATCATGCTGTCAAAATGCTCAACATGTAATAATCAGATAAAAAATGACCACCGTTACAAAAATAGTAAAAAAATAGGTACATACGATCATCATGCTAGATGACCATACTTTTAGTTGTAGTTAGAAGTAGGCATATCATATTCAGATGACCACCATTTAAGGTTACGTGTTTTCTTTACAAGTATGCTAAACCAATATGAGCATCATTCAAAGTAACACTGTTTTTTTTTTAATAAGTTTTTCTTCTTACAATGGTCATGTAAGTATTACAAAAAAAAGAAAGCAGTTATCATAAACAAATAATTTCTCATATAAAAAAATTAATTAAAAAAAACCCTAAACAACAGGCTTAGGATAAAAAAACCCCAAACAATAAGCCTAGGCCACCCAAACACGCTTAGTTAGGCCATACAACCTAGGTTTGATATGAAAAAAAAATGAAAAAGAAACCCAAGAATGATTGACTTACACACCGCTATATATATATATATATTCATATTCTAGTTTTGACACATATAGAGAGAGAGAAGGGGAGGAAAAACACTAGCCAAAAAAATCAATCCCCTTTTCTTTTCCTTCATCCAGTCTAAAACAAGTGTAGTGTTATTAATCTTTTATTGTATTTTATTCTCAAACACGAGCTAGCTCGTCCAACATTGTTTGATCACGAGTTTTTAGACACTGTTAGAGTGATGTAAATTGAATCCTCCAAGATATTCTATGAGCCATGAGTAGCTTTCAGATGGGCTACCTAACATGCCACTCGTGCTTATCGATCTATATTAGTTTTGTATTTTATATAATTGAGTCCTTAGTTCTATCAATTTTAATAGTTATTTGTTTTTCAAATTTTTAATTTCTTTGATTTAAACTTCATTGGCTAATAAGTAATTTTTTGAATCGATGTGCATTAGTGAACATTTTTTGTATAGTTAAAAAATATTATAGCACTTGATTTTGATTTTATTTGTTTTTGTAATTGAGAAATACTTTTACAAAAATTTAATTTAGATGTTTTTAAATCGTTTTAATATATTAATATTAAAAATAAATTTTTAAAAAGTAAAAAATATTATTTAAGTATATTTTCAAATAAAATTAAAAATATCTCTATTTTTAATGTATGAAAGCTACTAAAAAAAATCTTTGGTCAATGATGATGCTGACAAGAGCTTTTTTATTTTATTTATTTATTTATTTTTTGTTTTTTATTTTATTTATTTATTTTTTCTTTTTGTAAACGTGAAATTGCTTATCCGTTCACTAAGATATGCCATTTTTGCACGTTTAATGTACTTATAATTTGCGTTGTCTCATGGTTGCTTAAATTGAATCTATCTAAAGTTTGATTGAGTCGAGTCTAGATCCAGTTTATGAGACCGACACGAAGCCGACGAAGAGGCTTCTATTTATAACTAATATTGTCTTCTTTCGAGTCCTCAGTTATGTTAATATTATTAAAAAAAAAATCATATTTTCCTACGGTTGGCTGATTGACTGGGCTTTGCAATGGTGATTAAGGATTTCAACAAATTGAGAGAGGAGGAAAACACCGAGATGGATCTAAACGAGGAAAACAAAGAGAAAAGTCAAAAGTCAAGTCTTTCTATATAAACTTTAACCAGGAAAACAAAAAGAGAAAGGAAAGGATGTGTGGGATATTTGCGTATTTGAATTACAACGTCAATAGGGAGAGGAGATTTATTCTCCAAACTCTCTTCAACGGATTGAGGCGTCTTGAATATAGAGGATATGATTCCGCCGGGGTTTCCATTGATCACAACCAACCTCTTGTTTTCCGTCAGGAAGGAAACATCGAATCCCTTGTCAAATCTGTCTATCAAGGTAACCAATTCTCCCCCTCTCTCTCTTCTTTTGATTGATTTACGAGAGACCCGAGCATCTTTAATTCTTTTCTTGCTCGATCTAATTTGATCATGGAATGGATTTAGAAAGAGACGTGCACTTTATTTATGATTATTGCGGAAAACCCAGTTCGGAGGTTGTCCCCACCCACCCGTATTGAGTCAACTGGGTCGGGTGAAGTCGAGAAAGAAGGAAGTCATATTATGTTTTATTTCCTAAAAACGGGTTTAACCAGCTTGCCAACTGCATACGCATGCACATGATGGACTGCTCTATTTTACTAGCCAAAATTCCCAATGCAACTCATTGTTTTAATCTTTTGTATTTCCAGAGGCTGATGCCATGGGTTTAGATCTGGAAGAATCCTTTTGTGTCCATGCTGGAATAGCACACACCCGCTGGGCTACTCATGGAGAGCCTGCTCCAAGGAATAGCCATCCACAAACATCTGGTGATGGAAATGAATTCCTTGTTGTTCACAATGGCGTCATAACTAATTATCAGGTTTGCTTAAGCCTTCGCTACCAGATATTGTTTCTTTCCTCACCATCACCCACAATGGTGATGTGCCTCTCTAGATTACAGTATGATATCTTTGTAATGATATTGATGTAATTTGAAGTTACATAAACGCTTATATTTCCTTTTACGTGGAGATATTTGTAGGAAGCCTCCTCGGTAAGGGTACGAGTTGTTATGTGATCAGGCTGATAAAGCTGTGTCATGTTTTCGGCTTGCACGTTATGTTCACTTTTCTCTGTTTCTCTATGCTTACGTAAGAAATACATGTATAATGTTATGCATTTAGCTCTGATAAATTTGATGCCCGTGTCAAAAGCTTTCATTTATACACCCTCTTAAACTGGCATCGGTTTTGTGTATTTCAGTCTAGTAATTAACTTTTGTGGTCGGTATCCTTGGTGAGAAACTATAGACTTGTTTCAGATAGTCTAGGATTTATTAGTCTCGAGTTTCATTTACTTTCTCCTAAAGCATTATTTGCTCAAATGACCAGTCTCAGTCTTCTAGCAGACTTTCTTCGTAGTATTTGCACATATGGTCCTATTTTTTAACTTATAATTAATGTTGAGGCTGCTTTGGGACTAGCTTGGAAGAGTGG
The DNA here is from genome assembly GCF_000495115.2 of Populus euphratica. NCBI lineage: Eukaryota > Viridiplantae > Streptophyta > Magnoliopsida > Malpighiales > Salicaceae > Populus > Populus euphratica. The sequence goes on along the minus strand of NW_011500688.1, from coordinate 28,660 downwards.
AGACCCTTTTCTATTACTAACCCACTTTCTTTCAGATGTATACGATTGTTCTGATATGTCTGTTCCTCCCCCTAGTTTCTTGTTCTTTTTGTGTTTTTCATGATAGCTTGCCTGTAAATTGTGTCAAAACATGCAGACAATGTGGATGAAGTAATGAGGAGGTAAATTGTTACTGACAAAACTGGTGGTGGTGTTGTTGTTGATTGAGATCATTAGGTAGCGGGTGTCCAGTCATTGTGTTAGTCTTAGCATTGCTTGTGTGCAATGTATACATTGTTGGAGGCATAGGCGAGACTGAGTGATTGTTGACTAGTTATGAACCTCACAATTGTTGGTTGATGGTGGTGGAGTATGGTGCCATGCAAAGAAATAACTGTAGTGTTGCCAGTGGTTTTGCAGTGGTATCAAAGGCAAAGAAATAACTGTAGCGTTGCCAGTGGTTTTGCAGTGGTATCAATTCCCCCCCCCCCCCCTGCTCCCTTTTATTTGGTGACTGGAATGTGAGGTTGGCTGGACAAGACGTAGTTGTATTAGTGTTAACAATGGCACAGTTGATAGGACTGTTGGTGGTGATGGCAATGGTGATGTGAATTAAATGGAGGAAATCACAAAAGTTCTTACTTTGTTAACTCTCTCTCTCTCTCTCACCTGAAAACTGCCAATACATCTTTCTCAAACATTCTGTTATGTTTTTTTTCTTTTCTTTTCATTTCCTGTTGCCAATTATTGCTAGTGCTTAATAAATGATGCTAGCAATTATATTTGAATATTTTGAGGAAAGAATCGCTGTTTAGAAACTTAGCTGAGCTCTGCAGTATAAGAACAAGAAAGTTTACTAGTTTGTTTGTAATTCAGTATGTTTAGAATTTTATTATGAACTTTATTTCATATTTAGTTTAAAATACTAGGTTTTCTTGGTGTCTAAATAAAGACCATATACTTTGAAGGAGGGAATGATGATGATGCATTAAAACTCAGAATTGAGTCCTTTTTCTTGTTTTTATTTGAAAACTCTCCTACGAGGTATTCTTTCAAATCCTTCAGCCCTTAAGATAGGGATTTACCCTCTTCTATGGGATTTTCTTCTGTTGGGATTTAGCCTTTCTTTAGGGTCTTCTTTTTACTTGCTCTACCTTTCCCTCTCTTATAGGGAATTTGGCTTCTTTTATCTTTGTTCTTACCCTGTCCTCCTTCACTAAGTCAAGAGCTCAATGACTACTGGATTTTTCAGGTTGTATCTTGTAGATTGTACCAAAAAAAAATACCGGTGCTTCCTTATAACATTTTAGATGAAATTAGCCATTCTAATTACTGCTTTCTGGCTCTCTGTTTTGCTACTCCATCCTTTCCTGTACTATGAAATTTCATAGCTCATTTCATTTTTTTACCATATAAATGTGCTACATGATTACTTATATGCTTTGAAGTAGGCATTATTTTTAATACCAGTAAAATTATACTGAATTCTTACTTCACTATTAAAATCTTCAGGTGTTAAGGGAAACACTTATTCGACATGGGTTCACCTTTGAATCTGAAACCGACACAGAAGTAATACCAAAGCTTGCAAAATTTGTCTTCGACAAAGCAAATGAAGGAGAAGGTAGTTTTCATTTTGTGAATATTTATCAAACAAGGCTAATACTTTGTTAATGTAATCTACTTAAAGGAAGTGAGGTACCGGAATCCTTTTCATACAAACTGCTCAGAGGATGTGGAAGTCCTATTAGTATAGTTGCTATAACCTATAGTAACCTGAAACAAGATCTCTGTTGTAGTGGAGCATAACTGTATAGAATTATGATTCTTCATAGTTGTGTGAAAGGTATTACCCGCCAGAGCATCGTAGTGATAGCTTGTAATTTCTACTAATTCAAATGATATAATATCAAAACAGAAGAATTTTTAATCCTTCCACTGAATACAGCATGTCTGAAAAAACTATTATTTGTTGCCAACAATTTTCATGGACATGAAAATGATTTTACATTGTAGTTGGTGATGGGGCTATTCTATATTGTTTGTTGTGCTTTATGTATTCATTAAGGCCTATCATCTCCCAAGGCATTGTAGTATTGCTGCATGCCATCCAGAGTACACAACAATTAGATGAAAGTCAAACTTTCTCTGAAAGTTTTTGTAGAATTGATTTGATTGCATCTTGTTACTTATGACAGTGATTTTTAGGAAATTGATTTCATGTTTCTCTGAAAAAGCTTTGCGACATTTGTAGTTCTTCAGAAGTGAAATTTAAGGTGACATTAAATTACTCATTTCCATTTTGTGTTGCAGGTTCTCATACTGTCACATTTAGTGAAGTTGTGCTTGAAGTCATGAGGCATCTTGAAGGAGCCTATGCCCTCATTTTTAAGAGCCTACATTATCCAAATGAGTTAATTGCATGCAAACGTGGAAGTCCATTGCTCTTGGGTGTTAAAGTAAGTTTGTTGATGAAGTATACAAGCTTCTAACAGCACTAGTTTCTCCCTAGAAATTTGAATCTATAAGTTCTTGGGTACAATTTTTTTTACCGGTTCTGGTTAGTACTCTGAAAAATTTGGGTTAAACCCATGATTTAAAAAAATATGTAACCATTCCATTAGAGAATTGTTTTCTCCATTTTTCTTCCCAATATACATATTGATTGGTTGTCCATAGCCATTCTTTTGGTTGGATAATATGTGAAACATGCGCATTTGGGAGTTAGTTCATGTGCTCTTGCTTTAAGACAACTCTTAGGGGCTCAATTCTGGTATCAAAATTTGTTCATGTAATGAAAAACTGAGGATGTACGTTGTCTTGAAGTTGGAATTTGACTAGCCTTTGTTTTATAGATTTTGCATTCAGATAACTGCATTCATGGTTTTCCATTTATTTTTTATTTTTTTTATCTGACCTTTAGGATTGCTATTCTGCTTCACAAATTTGGCTAATTAGAAATACAAATGTAAAGCTGGAAAATTATGTTTGTTAATTTTGTGAAAACATAAATTTGCGTCCACTATACTTTAAGGTTTCCTATATCCTGTATTGTATATACTCAGGTGATGACGACATAAATTAGATGATATCAAGGACTGTGCTGGAAGATATATGCCTGCACTGCAAGCTGTAATTAAGATTGTTTGCTTGTCTTGCTTCTCATGGTATTGAGCGTAAGAATAGCAAGTTAACACTGTTACAGATATCTTTTTTCCCCTTTATTCTTAATGCAGCCACTAGTCTTTTAGGAAGTGATGCCTGTGCTTTTACTTCAAAGTATTACTAAGCATGATAAAATAACAACTTATAATTGAAAGCTTTTGCTAGCTAATTAGTTGATGGTTTACTCTTCATGATGGATCAGAAAGTCTGGATTATTGGCATTACTATATCCTGTCCCATGTTTGTATCAGCTTCATGCTTCCGTTAATAGTAGCTTACGGTTGGGCTTCTATCAGGAATTAAATGAAGAATTTAACAGCGGACCAACATTTCATGATTCTAAATTCCTCTCAAATATTGACCATCCAAAAGAGCTGTTTCTGTCCAGTGATGCTCATGCTATTGTTGAGCACACAAAAAAGGTCTTGGTGATTGAGGATGGTGAAGTAGTTCATCTTAAGGTACTCCTTTGTCTTTGTTAATTTTAATTCTCTTGTTATGTTAGGTTTTCCCAACATTTTCTCTCTTTTTTAGGTCGATATCTTTTGCCCTTCATAATACTGATCTCAAGATATTCTTCTTTGTAGCCTTCTTTTTTTGGGTTATCATATTCTTGCAGATGAATGCTTAATTGACTTTGCAAGATGAAAATCTTACTAGTTCAAGTTCAAGTAATTGATTATGTGCCTGACAAGAGAATTAGTACTTTCAATATCACCTCATTTCTTCGCATTTATACATAACAAATGTGCTTTACTGTTATGTTGTCAGCTCCTTTCATAATGATGTCTACCGAAGTTCCAACTTTGTCATTGATTTTATTAGATATATGATGTCTTATAGAGCTGTTTAACTCAGGTTAACAGTTAACTTGAGACTGTTATGGTTTTCAATACCTATATTAGATCACCTATATATTTTTGGAGCAGGTGGTTTCGATGAAGGAGTATTTATGATGACAATAGCAATGCCATTGATTACTTTTTTCTTACCCCTAACTGTTTGTCTTCTTAACTCCCCCCCCTCTTTCTCTTTCCTCCCTGACTTTGTGGTTACTTTATTGTATTAATACACCCTTGAAACTGAGAATTATGGATGGTAGTTGCAAATGGAAATTGTGCATGGAACCAACTTCAAATCCCACACTGGAAAGCTGAGTAATTGGCTTATGAAGGGAGGATTTAAGATCCATATTCTGTGGAGCTTTTTGATGATAGGCTCGATAGAAATGGGTCAAAGTGGATAAGACCTCATATTTTTTGTGCACACTTTCTGACCTAGTTTACACAAATTTGGTCAAGTCAGACAAGGCTTTAATATTGATCATAGTCTGGGTTGGGAAGAATACTAGAGAACAGTTTTTTTTTCAAAGATGGTTTTGTTTATCGTCGTAGATGTAAATTTCAGACACTCATTGCCTTTATTATTGCCCATACTTTTCATTCTTCATTTTATTATGGTCTGATTATCTCTGGGTAGCAAAGGAGCCTTGTAAGAAGGATGAGATCTTTTTGGTCATGTTTTACAGAGGTCATCTTTCATCTATTCAGAAGATTAGATATTGTGGCCTTATGGTTGAGTTTGTGGTATATACGGTACCTGCAATCATGGTCTCCTTTTTATTTCTCCTTTCGTGTTTGTTCCAGCACATCAAAGGATCTCGTCTGGTTTTCATATGATGGGGTTTTTTCTTAATAGGACAGGGTAGTTGTTTCCCCTCTTGTTGCTGCATGATATTCATCAACAAGGTCTACATCTTTGAAATCTTTTATACCATGATTTAATCATCATCTATCTATTTGAAAAGAATGAAAGACAAGGCCGTCTACACTTTTAGATGCAGGTCATCGAAACTTTGACCAATAACCAATTTAATTTTGTTGCTTTACCCTTTCTCTGCATTAGGTTGTCCTCTTTAAGTTGGAGTGCATTATTATTTTTATTCTTTCTGCTTTTAGCTCATCCACATAAAAACTTGATGTACATATATGAAGTGATAGATGCATGAGGCCCCAGTTAAGGATATGGGAGATGAAAGAGTCAGCTTCATGCGGTTATAGTTTGTAAAAGATGCTATCAACCTTTCAACCTCTTAATCAATGCATGCCCTTCTGCTTCGTTCATCATTTAATTAGGACAAATTTCAAAGCATTGAAACATCCTGTTGGTAAACAATTCTTTGTTCATTCACCAACACCCTTAAAACTCTGTTACTTCATTAAAGCCCTTTTTAGAACCAAGTTGATTTGAGGCAGAATGCTCCCTGTTTCCTCAAAAATCAATTCAGCTTTTATTCAAATATTCGTTTCTAGATAAGTATGCTTTGGTGATGTTGCGAATACATAATTTACTGGAATGTACTTGGCAATAATATGCATGTCTCTATGGAATGTTGAGTCATGACTTGGTACTTTCTTCTTTAAAAATGTCTCTACTTTTTCCTTGAGATACGCAATTACTTACTGTGTAAATAATAGGTCAAAACAACCAATATATGCTGGAAAATTGACTACTGGATTCATTACAATCTAATTAAGCAGTCCTGTTATAGTGCCAATTTCTTTTTGTAACCTGCAATGTCGATAATTGTCCCAGGATGGAAATGTGTCAATCCTGAAGTTTGACAATGACAAGGGAAGACATGGAGGTTCCCTTTCTAGACCTGCATCAGTGCAACGTGCATTATCTGTTCTTGAGATGGAAGTTGAACAAATAAACAAAGGAAACTATGAGCATTACATGCAGAAAGAAATCCATGAACAGCCTGAATCTCTGAAAACCACCATGAGGGGGAGGCTTATACGTGGAGGCTCCTGCAAAGCCAAGACTGTTCTTTTAGGTGGACTCAAGGATCACTTTAAAACAATTAGAAGGAGTCGACGTATTGTTTTCATTGGTTGTGGTACAAGCTATAATGCTGCTCTAGCTGCTAGACCCATCCTGGAAGAACTTTCTGGTGAGTCTTGTTTGGCACAGTAAATTTTGCAAAATCAAAATCTTGTTTGTACTGCTTATTTTTTTTTTCAATTTTCCTGGTTTGCTGCATATAAAAACATAGGTGTCCCTGTCACTATGGAAATTGCAAGTGATCTGTTGGATCGTCAAGGTCCTATATACAGAGAAGATACAGCAGTCTTTGTCAGCCAGTCTGGTGAAACTGCCGATACATTACATGCGTTGGAATATGCTTTAGAAAATGGTGCATTGTGTGTAGGCATAACAAACACTGTTGGCAGTGCAATAGCTAGGCATACACATTGTGGTGTTCATATAAATGCTGGCGCTGAAATAGGCGTGGCAAGCACCAAGGTGATGGCTTTGAATTTATTTGTTTTTGTTCATCTCATTTACTATCAGTGCCTAACCATGTTATCACTGTTATCAACAGGCATACACAAGTCAGATAGTAGTGATGGCCATGTTAGCCCTAGCAATCGGAGGTGATTCAATTACTAGTCAAACAAGAAGAGAGGCTATAATAGATGGTCTATTTGACTTGCCAAGTAAGTTTCTGATCTTTATGTTCATTTTTTTTTCCATATATTGTCATAGTCTACCCTTTTGTGTCCCAAACTATATATTGAAGTCTGGATTTTTTGCAGACAAGGTCAGGGAGGTCCTGAAGCTTGACCAGGAAATGAAGGATCTTGCAAAACTTTTGATTGCAGAGCAGTCTCTTCTTGTGTTTGGGAGAGGATACAACTATGCAACGGCTTTGGAGGGTGCCTTAAAGGTTAAGGAAGTAGCGCTTATGCACAGTGAAGGAATGCTTGCTGGTGAAATGAAACATGGTCCTTTGGCATTAGTTGATGAGAATCTTACTATTATTGTCATTGCTACTCGCGATTCCTGCTTCAGGTTTGTTGTTTTGTACGTATTGAATGCGTCCTCATTCAATATTTTTCATGTGTTTGATATTGACTACTTTTAGTGGTCTGACAGCAAGCAACAGTCAGTCATTCAGCAACTTCATGCCCGCAAAGGTCGCTTAATAGTCATGTGTTCAAAAGGTGATGCTGTGTCGGCTTGCCCTGGAGGATTTGGTAGAGTAATTGAAGTTCCACAGGTTGAGGATTGTCTTCAACCTGTAATTAATATAGTTCCATTGCAGGTATTCCTACTACCGTTGGCATTTGTTCATAAATGAATGTATACATGTGCATGCATGTTTGAGTGTTTGATTAGGAATAATCAGTCCACTTTAATTCGGAATAATCAGTAGCTAAATTCACTGACTTGTCATTTAGTAAACTGTGCAAGGGCATCTCATGTCAAGTAGTATTCATATCCTAGCCATTCAATCTGTGGCTCCAAGGGTGGGCTGTATCACCTTTGCACGTAGATGGGCTGACAGAAACAGGATGATGCCTGTGCTTCTATCCTCGCTATTCAGCCATGGCTTGCTTAGGTTGATTTATGTGCCAATTGCCAGATACCTTCTTTCAGCGGTCTATCTTAACTCAGAACTTCCTTTAGAAAATCAGTATCATCAAATGATGGTATGAATGCATGTTTTTGTGATGTATGAAAGTATATATGATGCAAGAACTAAATATTTTCTTTTTTTCCTTTCATTCATTACAATCCCTATGCTCTCCTTTACAAATCTTTTTCGGGCATAAGAAACAATAGTTGACAGAGAAAGATTGTGTATTTGCATTAAGCATTACCAGATGCGTCAGCAACCTGACCTCCCTTTCTTGGTGCAGTTACTGGCATATCATCTGACTGTTCTAAGGGGTTACAATGTTGACCAGCCACGCAATCTGGCGAAGAGCGTGACGACACAGTAAAGGTAGGGGCTGAAAACCTTCTCGTTTGGTCATTGTTCTCTTGTAAAAATGTGATGCTGACAATGGCTGACAAATCAAAGATTCAACTCATCGTAAAACCCCTTTCTGGTATTCCGTGGATGGGAGATGTGTAACAAATGAAAATTACATTTTAAAAGATAATTATCATACTAGCTAGATATTACTAAAATATTGGAGAAATGATCATTTATTAAACAAAATGTCTACCAAGAGCTGTATTTAAACTTGACAGGGCGTGTTTTCCTTTTTGTAGGAGCGTTTCAGGGACATCTCCTTCAAGTCGGGAAAGGAGGAGAGCTCTCAACCTGTTGTGAAAAGGAAAAAGAAAAAAAAAGAGAGAAAAAGCCACAGGACGGCTTGGACATAAAAGCCACAGGACGGCTTAGACATAAAACTTAAAGACATGATTAAAAGAGTGGAAAGAGATTTGATTGATTTGCCTCGTCCCCTATGCTGTCCATCTGCACTCACAATTCCTTTCCAAAGGTCCATCGAACACCTTATTTTGGAAGCATGTTCTAACACACCTATTTCTTCAACATTATCTTATATTGTAATTTAATTTTAATGAAAATGGAGTAGATCTCGGTCAGGGTGCAGTCAACTTGACAAAAATCGGACAAAAATCGGGCAGTTTATGCAAGGAGAGGCATAAAAGACTTGGTCGTAGAATGTGAAGATTGTCTCTATTGGTTTTTGACCCCCGACAGTAAGAGGAGGCAATTTGTGTGTTTTTTTTTTTAAAATAATTTTTGAAAAAATTAAAATTTTTAATATTTTTTTTCTTTATTTTAAATTAATTTTTATGGTGTTTTTATATTATTTTGATGTAATGATATTAAAGATAATTTTATAAAAATAAAAAATATTATTTTAATATATTTTTAAATAAAAAAAATATTTTAAAAACAAATTACAACGTGGTTGTTCAATATCACATTGAAAAAGTGAAAATAGAACGCAAAAGGAATGGAGGAGACAAAAGGGTAGATCAGATAAAATTCATGTAAATTTGATTTTAAATTATAAAATTAACAATTTAGCATGTTCAAGTTTCTTTTCTAGATTAAAAAATGAACTAAAATTTTTTTTCTGGGTCAATTAACAGTAAATTTGGCTTTGTTTTTTCTATCATTTTATGATTTTATTAATTAAATATTATAAAACTGTTTTACTGAACTTTAGCTTATGTTTTTGTTCTTTTGATCAAAATTCATTTATTATATTACCGGTGCTCCGTTTTCAAGTGAATTTTCTTACAAATAAGATTTTATATGTAATCTTTAAAATGAGTAATGTTAATTTTTTTTAGAGTTAATTGAAATATCAAAGGAGGTGTTCGACATTGAGTTTCAACCTGCTTTTATTAAAATAAAATTTTTTTGTTTCAAATTAAATTTTTTAGTGATTTTAAATTATTTTAATATGTTGATGTTAAAAATAAAATTTAAAAAATAAAAAAATATTATTTTAATATATTTTTAAACAAAAAATATTTTAAAAATAACAACTATTATACTCCAGACATTTCTTAGTTTTGCTATTGGATATAGATATAAAGGCTTTATTGATAAATGAGTGAAACATTAAGGACTAATTGATAGAGAATAAAATTCTGAAAAGAAATTGATATGCTTTATTGAAAAAAAGGGGACCCAGTAAGACGCTTTTTGTTAAAAGCAGGAGGAGCCCTCTTTTGTTTCGAAACCAAAGAATTGATTTCAAAGCAGAACAAGTCTTACCAAACATTATTTTAAAATCTAAAATAGTTGGACTTTAAAAGCAATATCAAATTTATGAGTTGATTTGTAATATAAATTATAAATAATATTATTAAATTTATGAGTTGATTTATAAAATTATATATAAAATTATTAAATTTATAAATTGATTTGTAAAATTATACAATATTACAAATTAATTTATACATAAAATACAAAATTAGTTAAAAACTTAAAAATTAATAAACTGGATTAAACTCGATTAAACTCGGATTAAGTTTATTAACTACTCTCCTAGAATCCCTCCCAAGTCCCACTCCCCTTTCTCTTTTGCCCTAGCAACACCATAACTTCCATCTTCAACATTTTGTTAATCTCTCTCTCTCAAGAGCAACGCCCAGGTGGTCTTTCCAAGCTTGGCTTTACCAGGCAGGCATTTCTCGTTGTACCATTCGTCTTATGTGAGGAGTCAATTTTTTTTTTTTAGATTAACATGGGTGTCCAGGTCAGCTTGCGTACACCACGATTAATCCTACGGGCCCTGAAGTTAACGATCATGTAAGTCTCCAGTGGCCATCATATGAGCAATCAATGACTCGAACCTGAGATCACAAAGAAAACAAACCCCTTAATCCCAAATTTTTATCACTTGACTACCACCTAAATGATTGTAAGGAGCCAATTCTTATTATTTGGATTTCGATAGAGAGAGAGAGAGGGGTTAGAGAAAGGAAATGAAGAGAAGGATATTTTGGCGAGAAAAAGGTTGAAAAAGCTGAGGCTTACGTTTTGCTTTCCTTTTATAAATCATCCAAAGCCACTTGGGTCTTCAATTTGTATAGTTTTATTTTTATTTTTTAAAATAATTATTAATTATAATGATTTAATTTAATTCTTTAAATGTCATTTCAACATTCGGTGTCCTAATTTTTTTCCGGCTAATATATAGCACTACAGAAAGGCCCCTATGTTTTTTTTTTTTTTTTTTTTTTTTATCAAGGTAATTATGATCGGTGTTTAGTGAAAATCTTACAAAAACATATTCTTATTGAGTTAGATGTAGTTATAAATCTAGGTTTAATTTATGATTACATTTAAAGTTTATGATTTTGAGATGAATTTAAATTAATATTATTTTAATTTTTTTTTAAAATTTTTTTTTGATTATAATTAGTTCAATTAACTCTCACTTAATTTAATATAAAACTTGATATTAATTATAATCTAGATAAATAAGTTATTGGATTAACCGGTGAATTTAAGTTAAATTTAAATATAAATAGATGTTTTACAAAAAATAAAAGGGGAGATGGATCATTATTGGTTTCTATATTAATTATTGTCTTTAAAATTGTTTTCCTACATAACTAGATCATAAAAATAGTGAATATTTGTATTATTTATTTTATTTTTATTTTAATTATATTATATTATTATTTATTATTTAACTGAAATTATTAATATATAATTAATTAAAATATTTTACTTATAATTTTATAATTTAAATTTATAATTCAAATTTATATTAAATATTTTGTACCATATTAAAAAGATATTTTTGATAACTTTGTTTAAAAAAACACAACAATACATAGCAAATAGACATTTAATTCCTGAAACTAAAATTATATGCAGAGTGATGTGCGGTATCAATCATGTTAGAAAGTTATTAAAATCACGGGAAATTAATCATGTTAGAAAGTTATTAAAATCACGGGAAATTAATCATGTTAGAAAGTTATTAAAATCACGGGAAATTAATAAAATCTAAAAATTTAAAGGGTGTGGAGAAAGTCATGTAATATAAGATTGGGTGCCCTGTGGGTTCTAATAGTTCATTAATGATTTTACCCTTCTTCAAAAAAATCATATTAGTTTTGGTTGTTTGGATTTTTAATAAAATAATAAAATAAAATTATTTGAGAGTTTCTAACATTTTATTAGACAGATTTAGAATTATTTAGAAATTAATTATATGAAAATCTGATTTTTTTCAACTTTAAATAATTTTTTTAACATTGGGTTGTTCTTACCCACAAATCGTCTAATTATCTAATTTCTAACAGTAATTAACATAAATTACCGGTGATAAATCTCTTAAATCCCTATTTTAAAGAGAAAAAAATTGCTATGTTTAGAGTGTTTTAACTCTTTATTATGTGAATTATATAGTTTTTTCTATTTAACAAACAACTACTAAAAAATAAAAGGCACAACCTAATACTCATTGAAAAATTTAAAAATCTCTATAAATAGATAAAATATCAATTTGTCCCTTGAATAATATTCATATATTAATTTGACATAATTTTAGCAATTAACTTAATCAAGTCCTTATTTATTTCTTTAAAATTCGTACTGACCATGTAAAATTTCAGAGTTGACTCCTTATTTATTGAGACTTTAATTTTGATTTTTATTCTTTTAATTTTTAATTTTATCATTCAATTCTAATTTGTAATATATTATTTTTTTCAATTGTTTTCTAGATACTCTTGTCAAATTGATTTTTATTTTTAATTTCACCGTTCAATCAAAAAACTTGTAGTTCTCCACTAATTTACTTTTGTTTCAATTTGATCCATATTCTTTTAGTTGCTATTGTTTTTTTACCTTGAAAATCTTTGTATAGTTATTTTTGTTCCAATTCTACCCTTCAATATTTGATTGGCTTGGAATTGAACCTTGTAGTTTTTCCAAGTGGGGTGCTTATGGTCTAATGACTTGAGTTACGAGTTTAGAAAGTTAAAGCCGTTTGACATAATTTTTTTACTTATTTTATTTTCTGATTTCATCATTTAAATTGTTTTTTTTAAATTAAGCTTTGTAGTTTTTTTCATTTTCTTTTGTTTTTGAATTATTCCAATCTCATGACATGAATTACAAGTTTGACGGGTTACCTCAGATTGATTCTGTATTTTTTATGGGATTTGTTTTTTTAAAGGAATTTTGGTTTTTTTAACATCATTTTTTATGAAAAAAATAATAGTTTCACCTTGCAACAATGTAGCGTAAATCCACATCTATCTTGTCTATTTAGAGTGTGTTTGATATTGCGGTAGCTTTTGTAGTTGTAGTTTGAAAAAAAGTTGTTTTTAAAAAATCACTTTTAGTTGAGGTTGATTTCATTTAATGGCTGTTTGGTTAAAACTGTGGTTGAAATTGAGATTAAGGCAGTGTTTGGGAACGCGGTTGAACCTGCGTTCCCAAAAAATTCAAAAAAAAATTATTTTTTATTTTTATTAAAATTTAATATGGTTTGTACGTTTTGGATCGTTTTGATGTGCTGATATTAAAAATGATTTTTAAAAAATAAAAAAATATCATTGACATGCATTTCGGCACAAAAAGTTATTTGAAAAGCAACTGCTACCACACTGCCAAACACACTCTAAATAAAAAGCAGTTTCGTATGTTTGGGAACGCAGTGCAAACCGCGTTCCAAAAAATAATGAAATTTGTTTTTTCTATTTTTTCTAAAAATAATTTCTTTAATTGTTTTTGGATTGTTTTCTTGTATTGATATCAAACATAATTTTTTTTTAAAAAAAATCTCAGAAAATATATCTCAAAGCGAAAAACATTGTGATTCGCCATTGCCATTATAAACTTAAACAATCAAGCTTTTCAGATTCAGGGTATAAAATAACTAAAATATACATATATTAATATTGATGATTTTTTTATTGAAATATTATAGATTTAATTACTGGTATTACATCATCAAATAAAAATACTTTATATAATGTATGTTTCATTGTTCCATTAAACTATTTGTAATTCCATCATGTACAAAATTCTTGCCTTGACTACAGTTTTCCTGGCTTCATGCGCGTGCTATAATATTAGGTAAAATATCATCAGGAATAAATTAGGATTGCGGTCAAATTTCACAAATACAACATTGTCATATGATCTCCTTCTAATGTAATTATGTATCTCCTTCTAATGTAATTATGTAGTGCCATTGATACAACTACAATTTCAACTTGCGTTTTGTATTGATAAGCAGACATGTTTTGTAGAATCCTCCACCTATGTTTCCATACTCCAAAATAACGTTCTATCACATTATGTAGTGATGAATGTGCACAATTAAAAACTTCTTGCCAATTTATTGGTTGTCCACGACGCCAAAATTCTTGAAAATGATATCTCTAACCTTTATATGGACCTAAATACCCATACTCATTAGGATATCTAGAATCAATTGACACGATCAAAGAGTTGATGTCTTATCTTATGTGTAGAAGTGTCAAAGTAATAAATAATCCGGTAAGACCGGGGTCGAACCACAGAGAGGTTAACTATATAAATTATAAAGAAAAACAACAACAATAATAATAAATAAAAACAACAACAACAACAACAACAATGATGATGGTGGTTGTGAAGATGAGTTAAAGAGGACTTTGAGATGTAAAATTAATGTCAAGGTTAGAGAATACACTAATAGTATTAGAGATAAGTAAGGTATAAACTCTTTATTAATTATCAACATGATCATATTAATCATCTTATTTACATAACACCATACTTATAAATTTTATCAAGTATTCATGATGCTAACTTATGTTGACAACAAATCAAGTTCCTCTCATAATAACGATGTCGACCGAATACTACGAAGGATCAAATATTTGATGTACCAATTGTTACACAACACAATTCTAGATTAACCATTTAACAAGTAAGGTATTAAGAATTAATAAGATAAAAATGATAAGACATGTTAATAACAAGTTGTTTAGGATATAAGCATTGAAGTCCATATTGAGTTTATATTTACTTATCTTAACACCATTAGTGAAACCTTTTCACTTTAACATAATTAACTTAGCTAGACATTATGAAGGAGAAAAACTTAAAGAAACAATATAAGAACATAAACATGATGTAAGTTAACTAAGTATAGTAAAGAAAATGAAAAGCATGAACAAGAGATTAATGAAAGCAAAACTTAAGCATTACAACAATATAAAGAGAAAGAGCAAGAACATGATCTTGATATGGAAAATAAGATGCCCAAATGAATGGCAAATGCCTCCTTTTATAGGATAAAATTCAAAACTATTCATGTGGTAATTGATAATTGATGTAGTGGCCAACTATTGATTAGTGGACTTGGTGGATAGCATCACTCAAGCACTTTGGATGGCTGAATTGACATTGATGCAATCATAATTTGGTAAAATATTCTTCATGAAAGTTGTTTTAAATTGTCTTTTCTTTCCACCCACCAAATTTCAAATCATTTGGATCACTACAGCTTAAGATATGTTTAACATACTGAGTAGTGCTGCTGGTGGACGTGGTGGATAGCCCTCATACTCTTGTATGGATGAAATCTCATTTTTACCATCCGAATTTGAGCTAGTTCTCTTCATAAAAGTTGTTAGAAATTGTCTTTTCCTTTTACCCACTAAATTTCAGATCATTTGGACTTCTAGAACTCCAGTTATGGGTAAAACTTTGAGTAGTGTTTGGGTTGGATTACAAGACAGATTTGGACTTCTCTTTTATGGCCAAACTTTGAATTTAAAAATGGAAAATTTAGGTCTTTCCATACCCATGAAAGTTGTAGGCCTATTTGTTATCTTTCCATCCATATAAAGTAATATGAAATCTAAGATCTATAGCTCTAGATATGATCCGATGATTGAATAGTGTTCGAATTTGAAATGAATCGGCATCTCCTTCGTAAGTTTAGCCTTTTCTTTGTCCTTTCACTTCCAATAGTTAATCACAACAATCAATCCTTTGAATTATAAGAATACCTGCATTTAAAATGAGCATTTACTATGAATTAAAGGTATCTTATATTATTAGACTTGTTATTACAAAACATGTTCTAGTTAAGGAGTTATTGATACTTCAAGTGCAAAATGATGATATAAAGCCTTGATAAAAATGCACTTTTAAGTATTAATCACACCCCCAACTAGCTTATTACTAGTCCCTAGTAATCAAAGCGTTAAAATAGAAAAATAATTTGCAAGTTCCCCAAAGCAAGGTATTCATCATTTAACTTCCATTACTCTATCATAGTAAACAAACTCTTATTAAATTTATATATATCTGCTTCATATTGTTGAAACAAGATATTAATAAACCTTCTTTTTTTGATGTGCTCAATGTAAGAAAACATAGATGATGGGGCTTTTATTAGAAGAAAACAATATTATGTTCTAATGTTTAAGGTTAATGTCCTTGGGTTGAGATTATTATTTTTTTCTCCTTTTTTTTTATATACATTTAACTTAAAACACAATGCATCTGTAACCCATATAATGAGCTTCCGGCTAATGACTCCCAGACCAGTTGGTCTTAGGGCATTAAGTGTTGAGACACCCCTTCGAGCTTAATAACTCGGGTTGCAGAAACTGATACGTAGATAATGCAATGTTTGATTCCCTTAAGCTTTTCTCCTCAACCCATGTAACAAGTATTAGGCCAATAGTTCCCAAGTTAGTTGACTTTAGGGTATTAGGTATTAAAACACCTCTTCGAGCTTAATAACTCAGGTTAGGTAGGCTACGAAACCAAACGTATCTATATTTTTATTTATTTATTTATAATCATTATTTTTCTTTTTTTTT
>NW_011500688.1:8017-12286 GCF_000495115.2 Populus euphratica | reverse complement strand
TTTTTTTTTTGAAAGAAAATTATATACTATCCCTTTCCTTTAGTTGTTACCTTTAACAGAAGAACATAAATAATGTAATAATCCAATATGCAACCCACAATTATATGTTAAAGTGTGTGTGTGAAAATGAAGGTTTAAAAATACTTGTTTTAATGAGTATATGAGCAGAAGTAATAAATAATAATGCGAGAGTTTGTAAACCTGAATATTTCAAGAAGTATTATAATAGAACTTATTAAGAATGTTTACTAGGATGCGTCTCAAGAGTCACTTTAACAAAAGAACTCCTTGACTCTGCCATCATAGTAACAATGGTTTTGCAAATAGAAAGCACAACTAGTAATTTTTTTTTTGGAAATATCAACTACTACCCCTTCCCCCCAACCAAAACGAAACATTGTCCTCAATGTTATAAGGTAGAAAGATAGAGGGTAGAAGATATCACCTGAAACAACGAACTTGACAAACCTAAAACACACTTAAACAAATATGAGAAATAACAAAACAAAATAATAAAACACAAGGTTTCATAGACGAAGGCTCAAATCCAATCTAAGCTTTTTACGGCTGTCCTTAGTTGACCAATTTATGCAACTCATGGAGAGATTAATTATAGGAGTGAAAGATTGTAGTTGGTCAATCAATTGTTCAGTAGTGGCAACAGAGATTATGATTTGTCGTGCTGAAGATGTTAGAAATTCCTGTTCCACAACATGATCAAGAAAAGACAACAACTTATCATAATAACCATTAACATTTAACAAACCGACGGGTTTATGGTGAATGTGAAGTTGGGCCTAAGAGGAAATATGAAAGATCTCTTCCAATGTGCCCAAACCATCTAGCAAGGCAATGAAAGTATTAGCATGTTTAAACATTGTATTCATTCGATTAAACATTGTGGAGACCTGTAGTTCCTCTCTAATTGTTGTTCCAATAATATCACCATGTGCTAAAGCTTTAGGGACAACCCCTAAAACATGACTACCTCCTAAAAATGCAGCTATTGACACACCCCCCATTAACCCAAGGCTGCCTCCTCCATACACCAAATGAATCTTTTTTGCAACTAATACCTGACCAAGATGATTTGCTGATTCTAAAAACTCTTTTTCTTTCCCAGGACTAGATCCACCAAAAACACAAATATTTCGTATTTGATGACTTGAGGAACTTGCCATTTCTACACACTTTGATATATGTGAAATGTGTGGGCTGAGTAGAAATGAAGGGAATGAAGAGAAGAATTTATAGACGAGAAAGTGAAAATACAATCATATCACCTATATGTAGGCCAGCTGGAGTCTCTCTCTCTCTCTTTTATTATTATTATTATTATTATTATTATTATTATTATTATTATTATTATTATATATTTTTAAAAAATATGTATGTACAAATAGTTAACATGTGTATGTATAAGCAGTTGTGATTGTGGCTCACATCTTCCCTTGGTTTTACATCCAAGAACGACTTCCTTGGTTTTACGTCCAAGAACGGCTTAAACGCCCTCTATGGGTCGGGGATAGGCTTCCCATCCAGTTTTCTTAAAAACTGGCAAACAGGATCTTTTTTAATCAGATTCCCAAGACTATGTCGAGTATGTTCTTTATGGAATTGTGACCATAAATCATAAATTGCACGATGCACATCTCCACTAAGGTGCGTCTCAAGAGTCAATAGAAGATTATCTAAAGACTCTTTACTCAGGCCATCCTTAATGAACTGTATTTTATCTTCATGATTTACAGATACCATTCCTAAAGAACAAAATTTTGTATTACAAGTCCATCTGACACATCTGTGACAGACTTGCAGTTCTTTTGCATGACGTTTCTTTGCAAAAGTGCTTTTACCTATTCCAGGCATGTATGAAATGAAAGAATTTGAGGACTCACCTTATAATCAGACCTTTGCTTCAATTAGCCAGCGAATATCTTCGGGAATTCCATGGTTCATTAACAATCTCAATCTTGCACATTTTTGTAATCGCATTTTGAAGTAGAGTAGGAAAATACTTTTTCAATTTTTCAAGAGTGGTGTGTGTCCATTTTCAAATGAGAAGAGATGTAACGAAGGGAGAAAGAGTAAAGAATTGAACAAATATATACACAGATATCAGTTATTATAGGAAATTGAAAGAACCGACTGAAGTCACGAAGTGCCGTTATCCTCCATTTGACCGGGGTGGAAAAAAAAAACTAGCAAAACAAAGGTCACACCAAAAGAAAACACAAAATCAATGTAAGAGAGAAGAAAACAAATATCAATCTTTATATAAAGGATCACCCAATTCAATAGAGTCATTTTTAATTGAAAAGTTGTTAAAGTAAGCTTTCAAACGATGTCCATTTACCTTGAAAACATTACCATTCTTTGGATTCTCGATATCACAGGCCCCATATGGATACACATGTTTTACAATAAAAGGACCACTCCATCTTGATCTTAGTTTTTTAGGAAATAAATGGAGTCGAGAATTATAAAGCAAGACTTTTTGACCAACATCGAATGTTTTTCTCAGTATTTTCTTATCATGAAATTCTTTGATTCTTGCTTATGAATTCTTACATTTTCATATGCATTATTTCTTATTTCCTCAAGCTCATTTATTTGTAATTTCCGCAATTGACTAGCATCATCAAGATTTGAATTGAAAGCTTTAATAGCCCAATACGCTTTATGTTCAAGTTCCACAGGCAAGTGACAAGGTTTTCCATAGACTAATCTATAAGGTGACATACCTAATGATGTTTTATAAGCCGTTCGATAAACCCAAAGTGCATCATTAAGTCTTAAAGATCAGTCTTTCCTATTAGGGTTCACTGTTTTTTCCAAGATCTGTTTGATCTCCTTATTAACAAGTTCTACTTGTCCACTTGTCTAGGGGTGATAAGGGGTGGCAACTTTGTGTGTGATTCCATATTTTCTCATTAAAGACTCAGATGGCTTGTTGCAGAAATGTGTTCCACCATCACTTATTATGGCTCGAGGGACTCCAAATTGACTTAAAATATTTTCTTTCAAAAACTTTATCATTGTTTTGTGATCATTGTTTCGACTTGGAATTGCCTCTATCCATTTCGAAACATAATCTACTGCGACTAATATGTATAAGAAACCAAATGATGGAGGAAATGGACCCATGAAATCTATACCCAAACAATCAAAGATCTTTATGATAAGAATAGGATTTAAAGGCATCATGTGACATTTTGAAATAGATCCCAACTTTTGACAATTTTCACAAGTCTTACAGAATGTGTGTGAGTCTTTGAATATGGTGGGCCAGTAAAATCCACTTTATAAGATTTTTGTAGTTGTCTTTCTTGATGAGAAATGACCCCCACATGCTTCAGAATGATAAAATTTAATGACACTACTTACCTCATTGTCGGGAATGCATCTTCGAAATATTTGATCAGGATAATATTTGAATAAATAAGGGTCATCCCAATAAAAGTTCTTCATTTCGTTCAAGAACCTTCTTTTGTCTGGGGTACTCTAATGACCTGACAAATGTCCTGAAATAAGAAAATTAACAATATTAGCAAACCAAGGTATTGTAGAGACAAAAAATAAGGATTCATCAGAAAAGTAGTCATTGATTGGTGTGATGTCAGATCTTGAATCTGTTGTCAATCTTGACAAATGATCCGCGACAACATTTTCAGTGCCTTTCTTGTCTTTGATTGTGATATCAAATTCTTGAAGTAACAAAATCCATCGTACTAGTCTAGCCTTAGAATCCTTTTTTAAAAGAAGATATTTTAAAGCTGCATGATCACTAAAAACAACAACATGTGAGCTGACAAGATAAGATGTAAATTTTTCACATGCAAATACTACTGCAAGTAATTCTTTTTCAGTGGTGGTGTAATTCATTTGAGTACTATTTAAAGTTTTACTTGCATAGTAAATCACATAAGGTTTCTTATCTTTTGTTTGTCCCAAAACAGCACCCATGGCATAATCACTAGCGTCACATATTATTTCAAAAGGTAATGACCAATCAGGAGGTTGAATGACAGGAGTAGAAGTAAGCAAGTTTTTAAGTTTAACAAAGGCTTTTTCATATTGTTCAATCCATTCAAAAACATTTTTCTTTGTTAGAAGGTTACACAATGGCTTAGATATAACACTAAAATCTTTGATGAACCTTTTATAAAAACCAACATGTCCTAAGAATGATCTAACATCTTTAACAGATTTTGGTGTTGGCAAGTTGGCAATTAATTCAATTTTAGATTTGTCAACCTCAATTCCTTT
>NW_011500688.1:0-7043 GCF_000495115.2 Populus euphratica | reverse complement strand
TTCTCCCAAAAATGAGTATTTGAGATTGAATGGCAATGACTTCAAATTAGGTTTTGGTGGTTGAACACATGAAGGTATAGACTCAATTAATCGTGGTGACAACTCTTCAATTTGTGGTCTTCAATTACTTGCCTTCGATTCTTCCTGAAAATAAACCATTTGCAAATTCTCAGACTCATTAAATTCAATTTCATTGGAAATAGTTTCAAATTGATCATGAACTAATTTTTCAATAAAATCCACTTCCTATAAATCATTATTATCTCCAGGTTGCTTGCAAATGTTGAAAATATTCATCTTCAATGTCATGTTTCCAAATGATAACTTCATCAGTCCATTCCTACAATTAATCAATGCATTAGACGTTGCAAGAAATGGACGTCCTAAAATAACAGGAATTAAATTACATGTTTCAACAGTTTGTGTATCTAGGACAATAAAATTGACAGGATAAATGAATATATCAACTTATACTAACACATTTTCAACTATTCTTCTAGGCACTTTTACAGATCTATCAGCAAGTAATAGAGTTACAGAAGTTGGTTTTAACTCACCTAGATTGAGACTTTGAAAGACTGAATATGGAAGTAAATTAACACTAGCTCCGAGATCAAGTAAAACTCTTTCAATTTTATGTTCTCTAATAAAGCATGAAATTGTAGGACAACTAGGGTCTTTATATTTCAAAGCATTATTGTTCTGAAGAATGACACTTAGTTGTTCGGCTAAAAAGACTTTCTTTTTCACATTCAGTTTTCTCTTCACAGTGCACAGATCTTTCAAAAATTTAGCATAAGAAGGAACTTGTTTAATAGCATCCAACAAAGGTATATTGATCCTTACCTGTTTGAAAGTTTCAAAGATTTCAGAGTTGTGATTGACTTTTCTTTGTTTGGTCATGGCATGATGATTGATACTTAAAAGTGTATTTTTATCAAGGTTTTATATCATCATTTTGCACTTGAAGTATCAATAACTCCTTAACTAAAGCATGTTTTATAATAATATATCTAATAATATAAGATACTTTTAATTTATGGTAAATGTTCATTTTAAATGCAGAACTATCATATAAATAAAAACATTGATAAGGATTGTCACCAAATCAAGAGCTGGTCACCCACTCATCAATTAGTCATCAAATCAATAGTTCCTAATTTTGATCTATAAAAGGAGGCATTTGCCATGTATTTAGGCATCTTGGTGTCCAGATCAAGATCATGCTCTTGCTTTCTCTCTTAGAGACCACATGAATCCCACAAGAACAAGTATTTGCGCATCTATAAAAGGAGGCATTTGCCATGTATTTAGGCATCTATAAAAGGAGGCATTTGCTAGAACACTTAGAGACCACATGAATCCCACAAGAACAAGTGCACCATCATGCATAATTTTTCCTCCCGATGCATCTTATTTTAATTTTAAGCCAGACATTATTCAACTTTTACCTTCTTTTCATGGCTTAGAATTGGAAAATCCATACTTGCATTAAAAGAATTTGAGGAGGTCTGCAACACATATAATAATTTAAATTATAGTAATTTGAGGAGGTCTGCAACACATATAATAATTTAAATTGTAGCATGAACACCATCAGATTAAAGCTTTTTCCTTTTTCATTAAAAGATAAAGCTAAAACATGGCTACAAAATTTAAGACCAGGATCCATTCGTGCTTGGGATGAAATGCAACAACATTTTTAAAGAAATTTTTCCCATCTCATAGAATAAACTCTTTCAAAAAACAAATCACCACTTTCACTCAAAAACCAGGATAAACATTTTACCAATGTTGGGATAGGTATCGAGACTTACTTAGTACTTGCCCTTATCATGGTTTTGAAACATGGAGATTAGTTTCACATTTCTATGGAGGGTTAACACGTAGAGATAGGCAAATGGTTGAATTGATGTGCAATGGAACTTTTGAAGATAAAGATCCCGATGAAGCAATGGAGTACTTAGACTTGTTAGCTGAAAATGCTCAAAATTGGGACACCGCGAGTACTTATGAGGCACCAAGTAAAACTCAACCTCATACATCTAGTGGAGGTATATACAACCTTAGGGAAGATCATGACCTTCAAGCCAAGTTTACATCTTTAGCTAGAAAAGTCGAGGTACTAGAATTGAAAAAGAGTGGTCAATTAAAATGTGTTGAAAACATTGTGTGTCAAATCTGTGAAACAAATGAACACTCAACCAATGATTGTCCAACCTTGCCTTCTTTTAAGGAATTTCTCCATGAACAAGCCCATGCTTTAAATAGTTTTTAAAGGGCCAACCACAATCCATACTCACAAACATACAACCCTGGTTGGAGAAATCACCGAAGTTTTAGTTGGAAGAGTGAGAACAATAATGTACAAACTTTACAACCACCGTTTCAAGCACACTATAATTTCCAAAATTCTCATGGATATGCACCTCCTTATGCTCCACCTCCTAGAAGAAATCTTGAGGAAACATTGCATGCTTTCATTGAAAAGCAAGAGACAATCAAGACTCAACTTGCTCAAAACATGATAGATTTTAAAGATACTCTTGCAAAATTAACATCTGCTCTTAGTTTCCAAGAGAAAGGTAAGTTTCCATCTCAACCATAAAAAAATCCCAAGGGGCAATACAATGCAAATGCAAGTAGTTTCGGAAGCCAACACATTGATCAAGTCAAATCAGTCACTACTCTTCACAGTGGTAAGGTTATTGAAAAACCCTCTCTTGAACCTTTTGAGAAAGATGATGAGTCAATCTCTGAGGGTAAGGAAGGGGTTGAATATGAAAATTACAAAAAAAAAACTGATTCTCCGCCAGGACTTCCATTTCCTCAAGCCATGGCTAAACAAAGGAAAGTCAATCACAACTCTGAAATTTTTAAAACTTTCAAACAGGTAAGAATCAATATACCTTTTCTGGATGCTATTAAACAAGTTCTTTCAATATACCTTTGCTGGATGCTATTAAACAGATTCCTTTCTATGCTAAGTTTTTAAATGATCTATGCACTGTGAAGAGGAAACTGAATATGAAAAAGAAAACTGTGAAGAGGAAACTGAATGTGAAAAAGAAAGCCTTTCTAGCCGAACAAGTAAGTGCTATTCTTCAGAAAAATAATGCTTTAAAATATAAAGAACCTCATTGTCCTATAATTTCTTGCTTTATTGGAGAGCATAAAATTGAAAGAGCCTTATTTGATCTTGGAGCTAGTGTGAATTTACTTTCATATTCAGTTTTTCAGAGTCTCAATCTAGGGAAGTTGAACCAACTTCTATAACTCTTTTACTTGCTGATAGATCTGTAAAAGTGCTAGGGAAATAGTCGAAGATGTGTTAGTACAAGTTGATAAATTCATTTATCTTGTGGATTTTGTTGTCTTCGACATAGAACCTGTTGAAGCATGTAATTCATTTCCTATTATTTTAGGACGTCCGTTTCTTGCAACTTCTAACACATTGATTAATTGTAGGAATGGACTGATGAAGCTATCATTTGGAAACATGACATTGGAGATGGATATTTTCAACATTTGCAAGCAACCTAGAGATGATAATGATTTACAAGAAGTAGATCATACTAATGAATTAGTTTATGATCAATTTGAATCTACTTTAAGTAAAAATGAGTTTGATGAATCTGACGATTTGTAAATGATTTATTCTAAGGAAGAAATCACAGAAGAAAAACGCACTAAAAATATTGATACGGATCTTTTGTCAAAAGTGACAACAAATTCGACTTCTGACATCACACCAATCGATGATTACTTTCCTAACGAATCCTTACTTTCTCTTAATCCAATGCCTTGGTATGATAAAAATATCAATTTTCTTGCTTTAGGAGATTTTCCAGCTGATTGGAGTACCCAAGACAAAGAAAAGTTTTTGAACGAAGTGAAGAATTTTTATTGTAATGATCCTAACTTATTCAAATATTGTCCTGATCAAATATTTCAAAGATTCATTCCCGACAATGAGGTAAGTAGTGTCATTAAACTTTGTTATTCTAAAGTATGTGAAAGTTATTTCTCGTTAAAAAAGACAACTACAAAAATCTTTCAAAATGGATTTTATTGGCCCACTATGTTCAAGGACACACATGCATTTTGCAAAACTTGCGAAAATTGTCAAAAAGTTGATACTGGTCAAAAAGTTTTGTTTTATAATTCTCAACTCTATGCATTCCTTAAAGAGCTAAGATCAAGATGGAGCAATCCTTATAGGGCCTGTGATATTGAGAATTCAATGAATGACAATGTTTTTAAGGAAAATGGACATCGTTTGAAAGCTTACTTTGATAATTTTCCTAATGAAAATGAATCAACTGGTTTGAATGATCTTGTGGATAAAGGTTGATTATTTTGTTTTTCTTACATTGTTTTTGTGTTTCTTTTTTAGTGATTTTCGCTAGCTTCTCTCACCCCGGTGAAATGGCGGACAACGGTACTCCGTGACTTAAGTTGGTTCTTTCAGTTTCCCATAATAATTGATATCTGTGTATATATTTGTGCAATTCTTTGAGTCTTCTTCCAATTCTCATTTGAAAATGGACACTAATCTTGAAAAATTGAAAAAGTATTTTCCCGTTTTGCCTTAGAATGCGATTACAAAAATTTATCATGCTAGATGTGCAAGATTGAGATTGTTAATGAATCATGAAATTCATGAAGATATTCGCTGATTGATTGAAGCAAAGGTCTGATTATCAGGTGAGTCCTCTAACTCCTCATTTCACACATGCTTAGAACAGGTAAAAGCACTTTTGTAAAGAAACGTCGTGCAAAATGACTGAAAGTTTGTCATCGATGTGCTAGATGGACTTATAATGCAGAATGTCGTTCTATAGGAATGGTATCTATAAATAGTGAAGATAAAATACAATTCATTAAGGATGACCTAAGTAAGGAGTCTTTAGATAATCTTCTATTGACTTTTGAGATGCATCCTAGTGGAGATATGCATCGTGCAATTCATGATTTATGGCCATTATTTCATAAAGAACATGATCGACTTAGTCTTGGAAATCTGACTAAAAAAGACCATGTTTGCTAGTTTTTAAGAAAACTGGATGGGAAGCCTATCCCTGACCCATAGAGGGCGTTTAAGCTGTTCTTGGATGTAAAACCAAGGGAAGATGTGAGCCACAATCTTAACTACCTGTACATACACATGCTTTTTCAAAAGTAAATAAATAAAAAAATAAAGAGAGAGAGAGTGTGTGTGTGAGACTCTAGCTGGCCTACATATAGGTGGTATGATTACTTTTCTAATTTCTCATTTATAAAATCCTCTCTTCCTTCCTTTCATTTCTACTCAACCCATACATTCATCAAATATAGAAGTATGTAGAAATGGCAAGTTCCTCATGTCATCATATAAGAAATATTTGTGTTTTCGGTGGATCTAGTCCTGGGAAAGAAAAAGTGTTTTTAGAATTAGCAAATTATCTTGGTCACGTGCTAGCTGAGAGAAAGATTCATTTAGTGTATGGGGGAGGCAGTCTTGGGTTAATGAGAGGTGCGTCAATAGCTATATTTTTAGGAGGTAGTCAAGTTTTGGGGGTCATCCCTGAAGTTTTGGCATAAGGGGATGTCATTGGAAAAATAATTGGAGAGGAACTACAAGTCTCCATAATGTCTGCTCGAATGAATGCAATATTTAACCATGCCGATGCCTTCATTGCCTTACTAGGTGGTCTAGGCACATTGGAAGAGATCTTTCATATTTCCTCTTGGGCCCAACTGTACATTCACCATAAACCCATAGGTTTGTTAAATGTTAATGGTTATTATGATAAGTTGCTGTGCTTTCTTGATCATGCCGTGGAACAAGAATTTCTAACATCTTCTACACGACAAATCATAATCTTTGCTGCTACTGCTGAACAATTGATTGACCAGCTACAATATTTCACTCCTGTAATTGATCCTTCCATGAGTTGCATAAATTGGTCAACTAAGGAAAGCCATAAAAAACTGAGATTGGATTTGAGCCTTCATTTGTGAATCTTTGTGTCTTTTGGTTTTATTATTGTGTTTTGTTGTTTCTTATATTTGTTTCAGTGTTTTTCAGGTTTGTTAGTGTTTGTTATTTCAGGTGATATTTTTGATACTCTATCTTTCTACCTATAAACATTGAGGACAATGTCTCGTTTTAGTTGGGGGGGGGGGGAGAGTAGTAGCTAAAAAAAAAACTAACTTTGTTTTCTATTTCATAAAGCATGTGCAAAATTGTTGTTACTATGATGGTAGAGTAAAGAGAACTTTTTATGACTCTTGAGACGCATCTTAGTAATCATTCGTAACAAGGTCTATCATAATACTTCTTGAAATATTCAGATTTGCAAACTCTCGCATTGTTATCACTTAATTCTGCTCATATACTTATTTAACATGTATTCTTAAACCTTAATTTACACACACACACACTTTAAACATATGATTGTGGGTTGCATATTGGATTATTACATTATTTATGTTCTTTTGTTAAAGGTAACAACTAAGGGAAAGGGATTGTATATAATTAAAAAAAAAGAAAAAAAGAAAAAAACAAAAAACAAAAAGAAAAAATAAAAAAATAAAAAAAGAGAAATTGATAATAATAAAAATGTAGATAAGTTTGGTTTCGTAGCCTCCCTAACCTAAACAATTAAGCCCGAAGGGGTGTTTTAACACCTAATACCCTAAAGTCAACTGACTTGGGAGCTATTGGCCCAACGCTTGTTACATGGGTTGAGGAGAAAAGCTTAAGGGAATCAAACATTGCACTATCTACATATCAGTATCTACGACCCGAGTTACTAAGCTCGTAGGGGTGTCTTAACACTTAATGCCTTAAGACCAACTGGTTTGGGAGCCATTAGCTGAAAGCTCATTACATGGGTTAAAGATGCATGGTGTTTTAAATTATATGTATATATATTAAAAAAAAGACGAAAATAATAATCCCAACCCAAGGAAGTTAACCTTAAACATTAGAACAAAAATTTTATTTTCTTCTAAGAAAAGCCCCATAATTATGTGTTGATACATTGAGCACAAAAGAA
>NW_011508020.1:0-901 GCF_000495115.2 Populus euphratica | reverse complement strand
TTAATAAGATAGATTGACGACCACCTTGCCATGTTGGGATCAAAATTGGTGCAAATTAGTAAACAAGCTACCATGTTGAAACCTCAACAGTAAACGAAGGGTGTAGTAATAGCGCAACCAGAGAAGGCATCGAACCTTCAGTCCTTCAATGCCTGTTCTAACTCGTATCCATGGTAGCTTGGTAAAAGGATGTCTTTTGCTGGATTCTATCCTCAAAAAACTACACAGCAAACATCGAGTCATGTCTTTTAATGCTTATGAGCGACTATAAGCAGATTTCTCATTCATATGGATGGAGAAAAAAAATTAAGAACGGGGCTTTTCCAGGAGAATGTGCTTTGTAACAATTGTTATGAAGAGCAATTGTTCATCTTCACTATAGACAGCAAACACTTGCGGGTATTCACAAAAAACTCTATACAGTCTTCTTTTGTTTTCTTCTCGTCTTGTAGCTTGTTTCATCCATGACAGTAACCTTTGAAGCAATATCAAGTCGTTTCATCGAATACCATCACCTAGAGGATCCAACCAAGAAACATTGTTAAGTCAAAATAGAGAAGATCATGGGAAGAAGCCATAATATTATACTTCAATTTTCTTGTTTCATGTTAATAAAAGCATGCAACAATCATTTTCATATTTAAATGTTGAAGTTGCATGAGAGTAAGCTGGAAGGTGTCCAAATAATGCTTTCAAAATGGATTCACCAAGAGAGTGCAGATTATATGGCTGATTTGAGGTTCCAGACTAATCTCTGAATATTCAACTCCGTATCGGTCATGGTGATATCTTCAGATAGAATCAATGAAAGATTTTCTGACCATCCAGTAATGCATGGATTCCAAGTATAAACAAATACAAGCAGTAAACAAGAAGTACATTTCAGCCAAACTATCGAGAC
>NW_011508016.1:0-902 GCF_000495115.2 Populus euphratica | reverse complement strand
TAAATGATTAGCCTCCATTGATCCAATTGTATTTTGTGTTTTTTTTAATTGATTTTTTTTAATTTTATCATTCAACATTAAATCAATTAAAAATTAAGTTTAATAATCAGTTTTGATTTGATTTCTATAGGGATATCTTGGTCTCATGATCAGGTTAGCGGGTTTTGGCATTTTAACCCCGGTTAAATCGGGTTGTTTTTTATTTTTTTTATTATATCGGTTTCATGACTCGATTCTCGAGTCCTTCAAAATTGAATTTGTTTTTTATTGGGTTGTTTCTGTCTCATGATCCGAGTCATAGGTTTAACAGGTTAATTCAGTTGACTTCGTCTTTTTTCTTTTCTTAATTGACTTTTTTTTTTCAAATTTTATCGATTAATATTGTATTTGATTGAGAATTAAACTTCATAATTTATTATAATTTATTTTTTATTAGATTATTGTAGTCTCATAATCCGAAAATAATACTTAATGAGGTAACCTAGGTTGAATTGACTAATTTTTTGTGTCGTTTTTATAATTTTAATTTTTACAAATTTCATCGTTCAACAATGGGTCTGATATGGTCGATTAAGAATTAAAATTTATAATTTGTTTTAATTTTCTCTTTATAAGGTTATCTCAGTCATCTGAAAAGAATCATTGATTTGACAGATTAACTCAAGTTGAATCAGTTTATTTTTTATTTTATTTTTATTAGTTTATCTCAGTATCATAACCTGAATTATAAGTTTGACAAATTGAATCATGTTATTTTTTATATTTTTTTAATTAATTGATTTTTTAATTTTATTTTTTAACATTAGGCTAATTAAGAATTCAACTTTGTTATTTATTTTGATTTGTTTTTTATAGAGTTATCTCGATCTTATAATCAAGGTAATGACAATCAGGTGAACTCT
>NW_011508014.1:0-902 GCF_000495115.2 Populus euphratica | reverse complement strand
CCTGGGATTTTTTATTAAAAAATAAATTTTGTGAAAAAATTGAATGAATAAATAGGAAATGATAATTATTTGAATAAATCGAAATGATTATTCACGACATAAAATGAGAAAGATCTTTAATGACATAAATAAATTCTATATATGAAATATCTTAATGAAGAAACTAACAATGAAACATAAATACCTGAAGTAATTAAATAAATAAAAAGGGATAGTCATTTTGACAGTTAGATGGAATTTTCTGCATGAAATTATACAAGAAGTTAGGATTATTACCCAAATACAATAGAAATAAATTAATTAAGTGCATTTGGGTAATTATATATATATATATATAGGATATATATATATAAATAAAGGATTTCTCTCTCTTTTTTCCCTATAAGCCAGCGTACATGCTGAGAGAGGGAAAGTTTTCATCTTTCTATTCTTCCTTTCATGGAAATTTGCTAGTGAATCGAAGTGAAGAGAAAAACTTAAACACTATAGATTTAAAGAGGAGAAGTTGGATTTAGAGAGATAGAAAGTGAAGAATCAAGAAGAGGACAGAAGAAGCTTGAGAAAATCTCAATAGTTCAAATTACAGCTAGGTAAAGCATCTATATCCCGTCCATAATAATTTGAACAAAAGTTAGAAGAGTTTGGTCAAAATCTTAGCAAAAATCAAATTAGGATTCTTAGCATAAATTGGAGGGACTATCAAAATTGATTAAATTGAGCAATTGAGGTGGAAATGGTTTTGTTTGATATTGAATCACGATAATAGGAAGAAAAATGAGGGTGGAAAGAGAGAGATTGATGCCGGCTCATAGGTAGAGAATGGAAGAAATGTTTGGAACTCTTTAATGTTCTGTAGTTCTGTAGAATTAATTTGAATTATTATTATTATTTGGATAGTGTTG
>NW_011508017.1:0-902 GCF_000495115.2 Populus euphratica | reverse complement strand
TTTCCTGGATTCTAGCCAATTCCTTTATAATGCTGGATAAAGTTATTGTTTTTATATATTCTATCCATTAAATTGGTTAATTTTGGTATTTATAGGTTCATATAATAAAAGGTTGATGATGATTGTTTAAAACCTTAATAATATCTAAAAAAATAGATCAAAATTAAGTAAAAAAAATCTAACATGATTTGACTTTTTTATTTTATGATTGTTTTTAAAGTTTTTTAGGTTGATAAATTGATTTTAAAGTTTTTATAGGGTGTTCGTAAAGTGTTTTTGGTGAAAATAGGTTATAAGATGAGTTTTTAGAAGAAAAAAATAAGTCTATCTTGATTTTCCGGCCATCATTATGTTGGCAAACATTTGGATAAATAAAAAATACACTGTCTGATTATTAATTTTTAAAAAATAGGTCATCCATCCTTTAAAAGACTAGGAAAAACAATAAGATATGGTCCACCAGCCAAGCTATTTTTTAATATTTTTTTTAAGGTGCAAAACAAGTTTAAGAAAACAAAATTATTACATCAAATTTGGTTCATGGTGCAAATCACAATTTTAACGAGTACGACACAATATCTAAGACCTTTTTTTTATATATTTTTCTGAACTTTTTTTCAAATATATAATTTAACCTTTGTTATCATTGATTTTTTATTTAATTTAAAATAAAAAAATAAATGCAATTTCATCCCTTCTTATTATTTAGCATAAAAAAATTATATCTAATTAAGATTATGTCTATAACTTAAATCGTAAATTTTATCGGTTAATTTAAGTTAATCGAAATTAATATAATATTATATATTTTTAAAAATATATTGAGATAACGACATCATCAGTATTTTTGATGCCCAAGCTTTAAAAAATAATTAATTGAATTTGAACAAAATATCATTATT
>NW_011508018.1:0-902 GCF_000495115.2 Populus euphratica | reverse complement strand
ATTATCATCATCATTTAAAGTATTATTAATAGTATTGTTAGTATCTTTAACATTATTATTATTATTATTATTATTATTACGACTATTATCACCATTAAAATAACAAAAATCATAAACTTGTATTGAATTATAAAATTAAAAATCATAAAATCATTAAATCTATGGAAAAATATCAAAGTAAACAAAAAGAAAAAGAAAAGGAACCAAATTGAAATAAATATTATTATCACTTGAAAAAAATTCATAAATTTGATTTATAAAATTAAAAATAATTGTTGTTGTTGTTACTACTATTATTAAAATAATAAAAACTATAAACTTGATTTAAAAGATAAAAGGAAACAAATAAAAAAAATTAAAAAAAAAGGAATAGATTGAGTTAAATATTATTACTATTAAAAAAATCATAAATTTATTTTGAGTGATAAAATTAAAAACTATAAAACTTGTTAAAAAAGCCAAGGAAAAAATCAATAGTATGTGATTGAATCAAAAAATATAATCAAATAAAAAATATATATATGTACAAATCAGAATTGAAGAACTAAATTGAAAAAAATAAAATGAATGAGGACTGAAATGAAAAATAAAGCACCTGAGAAATTATAATTGAAGGACTAAATTGAAAATAATTTATAAAAAATTTAAAAACAATGATTAAAATTAAAAATCAAACAACAAATGATATAACAATGCATAAGAAAAAAGGTAAAAACAAAGACAACCTAAATAACCACCTGCGACAGTTTGACTATGATATATTTACATGCGCCATATCACATGAAAGAAAAAATGGTTACACGTCTAGTAAGATAATAGATGATTAGATTTGGCCACTAGATAATATAATATAAACACTTATTCTCACTTATTTGGAATATGTACTAATATATTTTTGAATT
>NW_011508012.1:0-903 GCF_000495115.2 Populus euphratica | reverse complement strand
CCTACAAGAAATTTTGAGGAAACTTTGTATGCATTCATTGAAAAGCAAGAGACAATCAACACTCAACTTGCTCAAAGCATAACATATTTTAAAGATACTCTTGCAAAATTCACATCTGCTCTTAATTTTCAAGAGACAAGTAAGTTTCCATCTCAACCACAGCAAAATCCCAAGGGGCAATACAATGCAAATGCAAGTAGTTCTGGAAGTCAACACATGGATCAAGGCAAATCAGTCATCACTCTTCGCAGTGGTAAGGTTATTAAAAAACCCACTCTTGAACCTTGTGAGAAAGATGATGAGTCAATCTCTAAGGGTAAGGAAGGGGTTGAATTTGAATATTGCAAGGAAAAGACTGATTCCCTGCCAGCACTTCCATTTCCTCATGCCATGACCAATCAGGAAGACATCGATGATGAAAAAAGCACCGAAAATGTTAATGCAGATCTTTTATCAAAAGTGACAACAGATTCGACACCCGACATTACACCAATCAATTATTCTTTTCCTGATGAATCTCTACTTTCTCTTAGTTCAATGCCTTGGTTTGCTAAAAATATCAATTTTCTTGCTTTAGGATTTTTGCCAACTCACTAGAGCACCGAAGACAAAAGAAAAATTTTCAGCAACGTGCAAAACTTTTATTGGGATGACCCTTACTTATTCAATTATCGTCCTGATCAAATATTTCAAAGATGCTTTCTCGATAATGAGGTAAGTAATTTCATTAAATTTTGTCACTCTAAGGCACGCAGGGATCATTTCTCGTAAAAAAAAAGGACTGTAGAAATCTTACAATGTGGATTTTATTGGCCCACCATATTCAAGGAATCACATGCATTCCGCAAAAACTGTGAAAATTGTCAAAAGGTGGGATTTATTTCAAAACACAGAGAGTCTTTA
>NW_011508011.1:0-903 GCF_000495115.2 Populus euphratica | reverse complement strand
TATTAATTTTAAAAATAAAATAATTATCTCAAATCTTTTTATTTATCATTTATTATTATTTTTTAATTATATTATTAAATTAACTTAGTTTAATGGGTATAATTAGATCAATTACCCGAGTCTTGAATTCTTATGTTTTTTTTTAAATGTTGGTTTGAATCGCGTTATAGCATGAACCACTGTTTTACATTTACTAAACTAATTTTTAAATTTTTTAAATTAATTATTTTTTTATTTAAAATCTTTAATATTTAGCTTATTTGAATTAAAATTTTTAATTTATTTTGATTTGAATTCCATTGTGTTATTACCAGCATATACTCCATATCAAAAATTTTACGAGTTAAATATAATTATATCTAATTAATTCAATATGCTAGCATTTCAATTTATTTTTAAAAAAATTATTTAGTACATTACCATCTTAATATTTTACAGATTCTTACATCAAACTTTTAACTTCATAGCATCTTTACAATCTTTGCGGGGCTATAAAAAATTAATCTGACCTCTAGTAAAAATAAAAATAGTTCTCTCTAATCAAAGTAGCTAGCTACAATGCAATGGGATTTATTTAGGCTCAATGCTTGAAACTTCTTTATTTTTTTACCGTAATAAGATGGATTTTTATTTCTTTTGTTGTCTTGCCCTTTTACACGAAACAGTAACCTCTTTGTTACAGAATCATGGAAAGCTTGTGCTCTGTTTCCCAGTCTTAGTTATAGGCTGATTATTTGCCTATTTATTTAACAATAAGAGTCAATTCAGGGCCATATTTCGCAGCAGTGTTTTTCTGGGTTCAACAACAGTACCGTCTAAAGAACAACATTCCTCTAAGCCGCCCCTCCCTCCACCCTCTACTAGCCTGTTAATTTATATTAAAGAGTAAACAAGAACAAATTG
>NW_011508010.1:0-904 GCF_000495115.2 Populus euphratica | reverse complement strand
GACTTAAATTTGAGATTTACAATTCCAGATATGACTTAATTACCGAATTGTGTTCTAGTTAGGACTGTTCCAACATTTCTTTTCAAAGTTTGGCCATCAATTTCAGTTCTTAAACTCATCAATCCTTTTATTTATGTGATAGGCTTGCATTTAAAATGAACATTTACCACAAATTAAATATATCTTATATTATTAGCTATGTTATTATAAAAAATATTTTAGTTAAGGATTTATTGACACTTCAAGTACAAAATGATGACATAAAACCTTAATAAAAATACACTTTTAAGTACTAAACATAAGGTCATAGCCCAAGATACTAAAAGAAAATAAAATAATTTTTTTAAAAATTTTAAAATATTGGCCAAGCTCGTGACTTTAATAAACTAGTTATTAAAGCCAAAAGGCATGCTAATACATATTTTTGAAATTTTCTTTGTTGTATAAAAATACAATATGATTTTTTTCTTTTATTTTCTAGGGACTTGGCCATATGCATAAAAGTATATTTTTTTATTCTTTTCAATATTGGGCATCTTAATATTAGATTTGTATCTTTACAGTATAAAAATATAATCCAATATTAAGCAAAATTCAATAGAAAAATATGTAGGAAAACTACATATTTTTGAAATAATTTTTAAAGAAATGAATTTTTTATATATATATTTCTTAATGTTTTATTATGACAACTAGTATTTTAATACTGGATTTATGTCTTTACAATATAAAAATACAAACTAATATTAAGTAAAATTTAATAAAAATTACATGGGAAAATCATATATTTTTGAAGAAAATTTTCTTTCTTTTTGGGCTAGGCCAAACCGAGTCACTAGTTTAGCCTAAAAACCGGGTCACCTACTGACCAAATCGGGTCACTAGCCCAAGATAGTGACCGGGC
>NW_011508008.1:614-904 GCF_000495115.2 Populus euphratica | reverse complement strand
TCGGCTAATGACTCCCAGACCAGTTGGTCTTAGGACATTAGGTGTTGAGATACCCTACAAGTTTAGTGAGTAACTCGGGTCGCAGATACTGATATGTAGATAGTGCAATGTTTGATTCCCTTAAGCTTTTCTCCTCGACCCATGTAACAAGTGTTGGGCCAATAGCTCCCAAGTCAGTTGACTTTAGGGTATTAGGTGTTAAAACACCCCTTCGGGCTTAATTGCTTAGGTTAGGGAGGCTACGAAACAAAATTTATCTATATTTTTATTATCATTATTTTTTTATATAT
>NW_011508008.1:0-604 GCF_000495115.2 Populus euphratica | reverse complement strand
TTTTTTTTTTTTTAATTATATACAATCCCTTTTCCTTAGTTGTTACCTTTAACAAAAGAACATAAATAATGTAATAATCCAATGTGCAACCCACAATTATATGTTAAAGTGTGTGTGCGAAAATTAAGGTTTAAGAATACATGTTAAATGAGCATATGATTAGAATTAAATGATAATAATGTGAGAGTTTATAAACCTAAATATTTCAAGAAGTATTATGATAAATCGTGTTAAGTATGGTTACTAAGATGCGTCTCAAAAGTCACTTTAACAAAAGAGCTCCTTTACTCTACCATCCTAGTAACAACAATTTTACACATGTTTTATAAAATAGAAAACACAGTTAATGAATTTTTTTGTCAACTACTACCCTATCCTCCTAACCAAAATGAGACATTATCCTCAATGTTTTAAGGTAGAAAGATAGAGTACAGAAGACATTCCCTAAAATAACAAACACTGACAAACCTGAAACACATTTAAACAAATATAAGAAATAACAAAACATAAATATTATGCTATTAATAACCAAAAGACACAGATTCATAAATGAATACTCAAATCCAATATAAGCTTTTTACGGCTTTCCTTAGATGACCAATTT
>NW_011508009.1:344-904 GCF_000495115.2 Populus euphratica | reverse complement strand
CAAATCCATCTCAGCCTTTAAAATAATCTTCCCTTTGATCCTGTTGCGCCATGTCATCAGGTATACCAAACACTTGGTACATCGCGACACACCAGATCATAGACCTGCCCATCTTGACCGTCCGATCAACTTCCAGATCAAGCCAATCACAGCTGCACGATCTGTTAATTTGTGATCCAACGGTTCATAGGCTTTAGACGCACTAGTGCACCATGCTCCCGTTTGCATCATGGCAAATCTCAGAGCCCTTCCCCGGCCGATCAACTTCCAGATCAAGCCAATCACAGCTGCACGATCTGTTAATCTGCGATCCAACGGTTCATAGGCTTTAGACGCACTTGTGCACCATGCTCCCGTTTGCACCATGGCAAATCTCAGAGCCCTTCTCTTCTCTCGCTGACGATTCTTTCTCTCCCCTTCGATCTTCCATTTCCAGCCATTTTAAGCGGCCAAACCACCACAAAAAGGTGCATCGCCTTCTCTGAAGCAAAACCCCGACCATTTTACACGTTTTCACTGCCGAATCTAGCCGGAAAAAGGCCGCGACAGAATCGGCCAAC
>NW_011508009.1:0-222 GCF_000495115.2 Populus euphratica | reverse complement strand
GCGGAATCTCACCGAAAAATTTCATCGCCACCAACAGTAGCCGCGGGTGAACCACACGTGCCGCTAGTGGCATTTCGGGTATTTCAGCCTTTTACCTATACAGTGGCACTTAGGTAATTTTTTATGATTTTTTATGGTATTTTTGATATTTTTATATATACATACTTGCAAATTTTTTACATGTAAAAAAAATAAATAAATTTAAAATAAATAATGACGCGG
>NW_011500687.1:101199-102200 GCF_000495115.2 Populus euphratica | reverse complement strand
AATCCAGCCTAAACACCAAAAGAAAGACAACACAACCAGACCCATCCTTCATCCATTTTCATCAAATTCATTGTTGTCGTTTTTCGAATCATTCATGGTACATCACCCAATGACTGAACAGTGTTTGAATTTAAATTAGATCAGTATCTCTTTTCTAAGCTTAGCCTTTTCTTTGTCCTTTCACTTTCATAGTTAATCAGAACAATCAATCCTTTGAATTGTGAGAATACCTACATTTAAAATGAGAATTTACTATAAATTAAAGGTATCTTATATTATCAAACTTGTTATTATAAAACATACTTTAGTTAAAGAGTTATTGATACTTCATATGCAAAATGATGATATAAAACCTTGATAAAAATACACTTTTAAGTACTAATCACAACACATAGTTATGGGGCTTTACTTGGAAAAAAACAAAATTTTTGTTCTAGTTTTTAAGGCTAATTATACTATAACACAATGCATCTTTAACTCATGTAACGAGCTTTCGGCTAATGACTCTAGACTAGTTCATCTTAGGGTATTAGGTGTTGAGACACCCCTTCAACCTTAATAACTCGGGTTGTAGATAGTGATACACAGATAGTGCAATGTTTAATTCCCTTAAGCTTTTCTTCTCAACTCATATAGCAAGTGTTGGGCCAATAGCTCCCAAGTTAGTTCAGGCATTAGGTGTTAACACACCCCTTCGGGCTTAATTACTTAAGTTAGGGAGGCCACGAAACCAAAAATATCTACATTTTTATTTATTTAATTAATTATATTTATTATCATTTTTTTATTTTTTTTTAAAAATTATATACTATCTATTTCCCTTAGTTGTTATATTTAGTAAGAGAACATAAATAATATAATAATCTAATATGCAACCCACAATCATATGTTAAAGTACGTGTATGAAAATGAAGATTTAAAAATACTTGTTAAATGAGTATATGAGCAGAATTAAGTGATAACAATGCGAGAGTTTGTAAACCTAAATATTTCAAGAAGTA
>NW_011500687.1:98931-101003 GCF_000495115.2 Populus euphratica | reverse complement strand
AAGGCAATGAAGGCATCAACATGTTTAAACATTGTATTCATTCGATCAGACATTGTGAAGACCTGTAGTTCCTCTTCAATTGTTTTTCCAATAATGTTTCTTTATGCTAAAGCTTTGGAGACAACTCCTAAAACTTGACTACCTTCTACTTGCAATTTAAGTTCTTCAAGTCATCAATCAATCCTTTCATTTATGTGATAGGCCTGTATTAAAAATAGACATTTACCACAAATTAAATGTATCTTATATTATTAGATATATTATTATAAAACATGCTTTGGTTAAGGAGTTATTGATACTTCAAGTGCAAAATGATGATATAAAACCATGATAAAAATGCACTTTTAAGTACTAATCACAGTAACCTAAGGCTACCTCCCCCATAACACTAAATGAATCTTTCTCTCAGCTAGTACCTGACAAAGATGATTTGCTGATTTTAAAAACTCTATTTCCTTCCCAGGACTGGATCCACTGAAAACACAAATGTTTCTTATATGATGACTTGAGGAACCTACCATTTCTACATATTTTTATATCTATTAAATGTATAGGTTGAGTAAAAATAAAAGGAAGAGAAGATTTTATAGATGAGAAATAAAAAATACAACCATATGACTTATATGTAGGCCAGTTGGAGTCTCTCTCTCTCTCTCTCTATTTATTTTTTATTTTTTATTTTCTTGAAAACAAATATGTATGTACAAGTAATTGTAATTGTGGCTCACACCTTCCCTTAGTTTTACGTTTAAGAACGACTTAAACGTCCTTTATGGGTTGGGGATAAGCTTCCCATCCAGTTTTCTTAAAAACTAGTAAACATGGTCTTTTTTAGTCAGATTCCCAAGACTAAACTAAGTATGTTCTTTATGAAAATTGAGTTATAAATCATGAATTACATAATGCACATCTCCACCACGATACGTCTCAAAAGTCAACAGAAGATTATCTAAAGATTCCTTATGTTTTGAGATAAATCATAACTTTTGATAATTTTCACAAGCTTTGCAGAACACATCAGTGTCTTTGAACATGGTGGGCTAATAGAATCCATATTATAAGATTTTTTTCAGTCTTCTTTTTTGATGAGAAATGACTTCCACATGCCTTAGAATAACAAAATTTAATGACACTACTTACTTCATTATTAGGAATGTATTTTTGAAATATTTGATCAGGACAATACTTGAATAAGTAAGGGTCATCCCAGCTTTGTATCTTTTTTTTTTTTGTTTTTTTCTTCCTTTTATTCTCTTACTACACATGCATGAGAGTTTGGCCATATACATTAAGTGGTATACTTTTTAGGGTATCCTTATCATTTTTAGAAAAATATGGCCAAAAAAGATAATCAATCACTTCATAATGAGAATAATAGTGTTAGAGCAGTTAGAGACCACATGAATCCTACAAGAACAAGTGCACCTTCATGCATAATTTTCCCTCTTGATGCATCTCATTTCAATTTTTGAGCAACGTGATTGGGATGCCTTTTTCATCTATGATTTCTTCCTAAGAATAAATCATTTGTAAATTTTTAGATTCATCCAACTTAATTTTACTCAAAGTAGATTTAAGTTGATCATAAATTAATTCTTCAATAAAATCTACTTCTTGTAAATCATTATCATCTCTAGGTTACTTGCAAATGTTAAAAATATTTATCTCCGATGTCATGTTTCCAAATAATAGCTTCATTAGTCCATTCCTATAATTAATCAATGCATTAGAAGTTGCAAGAAATCAACATCCTAAAATAACAAAAAATGAATTACATGTTTCAACAGGTTGTGTATCTAAGACAATAAAATTGTGTCCAAGACAATAAAATCCACAAGATAAATGAATTTATCAACTTTTACTAACACATCTTAACCTATTCCTCTAGGTACTTTTACAAATCCATCAGTAAGATAGCTACAAATATTGGTTTTAACTCACCTAGATTGAGACTCTGAAAAACTGAATATGAAAGTAAATTCACACTAGCTACAAGATCAAATAAGGCTCTTTTAATTTTATGTTCTCAAATAAAGTAAGAAATTGTAGGACAACCAGGGTCTTTATATTTC
>NW_011500687.1:89578-97354 GCF_000495115.2 Populus euphratica | reverse complement strand
AAACATGAAAGTTGTAGGAAATTGTCTCAGCTTTCGAGGAAAAAAAATTGAGGTCATTTGGACTTCCATAACTCTAGATATGGGCTAAACACTAAACAATATTCAGGCTGCAGGATAGATTCAGACTTCTTCACTGTTGCTATAATTTAGACATGGAAATGACCTTTTTAAATTTGGGCTCCTATGAAAGTTGTAGGCCTATGTCTTACCTTTCCATCCATATAACGTAGACCTAAATCTGAGATCTACAACTCTAGATATGACCAAATTGCCAAAGAGTGTTTCGGTTTGGACTGCACCAGCATCTCTTTTCTAAGCTTGGCCATCTCTTTGGCCTTTCAATTTCAATTCTTAAACTCATCAATCAATCATTTAATTTATGTGATAGGCCTATTTAAAATGAAAATTTACTATAAATTAAAGGTATCTTATATTATTAGATAAGTTATTATAAAACATGCTTTAGTTAAGGAGTTATTAATACTTCAAGTGCAAAATAATAATATAAAACATTGATAAAAATGCACTTTTAAGTACTAATCAATAGGTTAAAGTATGTGTGTGAAAATGAAGGATTAAGAATACTTGTTAAATGAGTATATAAGTAGAATTAAGTGATAATAATGCGAGAGTTTGTAAACCTGAATATTTTAAGAAGTATTCTGATAGACCTTGTTATGAATATTGCAAATAACCATTGAAAAATATTTATCAAAATACGTCTCTAGAGTCAATAAAATTCCTCCTTAATCTATCATCTTAGTAACAACAGTTTTTTAAATGGTTTATGAAATAAAAAACACAGTTACTTTTTTTATTTTTTTTAATATCAACTACTACCCTCCCCCAACCAAAACGAGACATTGTCCTCAATATCCTAAGGTAAAAAGACATAGTATAGAAGACATCACCTGAAACACTAAACACTAATAAACCTGAAACTCACTTAAAAAAATATAAGAAATAATAAAACATAAAATAATATACTATTTAGAAAACTAAAAGACACAAGGATTCACAAATGAAGGCTCAAACCCAATCTAAGCTTTTTACAACTTTTTTTAGTTGACCAATTTATGCGACTCATAGAGGGATCAATTAGAGGACTGAAAGATTGTAGTTGGTCAATCAATTGTTCAGTAACAGCAGCAAAGATTATGATTTGTCGTGCCGAAGACGTTAGGAATTCTTATTCCACAACATGATCAAGAAAAGACAATAATTTATCATAAAAACCATTAACATTTAACAGACTTATGGGTTTATGGTGAATGTGCAGTCGAGCCCAAGAGGTAATATGAAAAATCTCTTCCAATGTGCCAGACCACCTAGTAAGGCAATGAAGGCATCAACGTGTTTAAACATTGCATTCATTTGATCAGACATTGTGGAGAACTATAGTTCCTCTCCATTGTTCACTTATGCTAAAGCTTTAAGGACAACCCTCAAAACTTGACTACCTCCTAAAAATGCAGTTATTGACACTCCCCCTATTAACCTAAGGCTGCCTCTCCCATACACTAAATGAATATTTTCCTTAACTAGTACCTAACCAAGATGATTTGCTAATTCTAAAAACTCTATTTTCTTCCTAAGACTGGATCCACCGAAAACACAAATATTTCTTATTTGATGACTTGAGGAACCTACCATTTCTACACACTTCTATATCTATTGAATGTGTGGGTTGAGTAGAAATAAAGGGAAGGAAGAGAAGATTTTATAGATGAGAAATTGAAAATGCAATCATACCACTTATATGTAAACTAGTTGGAGTCTCTCTCTCTCTCTCTTTTTGAAAACATGTGTATGTACAGATAGTTATGATTGTGACTCATATCGTCCCTTGGTTTTACATCCAAAAATGGTTTAAACGCCCTCTATACGTCAGGGATAAGCTTCCCATTTAGTTTTCTTAAAAGCTAGCAAACAAAGTCTTTTTTTAGTCAGATTTCTAAGACTATGTCGAGCATGTTCTTTATGAAACTAGAGCCATAAGTCATGAATTGCATGACGTATATCTCCACTATGATGAGACTTAAGAGTCAATAGAAGATTATTTAAAGACTCTCTCTATTTTGAAATAAATCCCACCTTTTAACAATTTTCACAAGTTTTGTAGAATGCATGTGAGTCCTTGAACATGGTAGACCAGTAAAATCCACTTTGTAAGATTTTTGCAGTTGTTTTATTTGATAAGAAATGACTCTCACATGCCTTAGAGTGACAAAATTTAATGACACTACTTACCTCATTGTCGAGAATGCAACTTTAAAATATTTGATCAGGACAATATTTGAATAAGTAAAAGTCATCCTAATAAAAGTTTTGCACGTCGCTCAAAAACTTTCTTTTGTCTTGGTTATCCAAATGAGCTGGCAAAAATCCTGAAGTAAGAAAATAGATATGTTTAGTGAACCAAGGCATTGAACTAAGAGAAAGTAAAGATTCAACAAGAAAGTAATCATCGATTGGTGTGATGTCGGATGTTGAATCTATTATCAATTTTGACAAATGATCTACGATAACATTTTCGATGCCCTTTTCATCCTTGATTTCTTCATGTTTAAAAATTGCAAAGATTTCATAATATTGATTAACTTCTCTTTGTTTGGTCATGATATAAGGAATGGAAGTACTGGTGTGGAATTAGTCTTTTCCTTACAAAATTCAGATTCAACCCCTTCCTTACCCTTAGCGATTTACTCATCATCTTTCTCACAAGATTCATTTTTCTTTCTTTCATTATGTTTAGTTAAGTTTATTATGTCAAGGTGAAAGGTTACACTAATGGTGTAAGAATAAGTGTAGTGTAAACTTAATATGGACTTTAATGTTTGATACTAACATATTTTGTATTTGTTATCTTGTTCACTCTTTAATACTTTGCTTGTTAAATGACTAATCTTGATTTATGTTGTATAACACTTGGTACAATAAATGCTTGGCACTTGCATAGTTCATACTATATGGTATAACCAACACTTGAGCTATGAAAGGGACTTGATTTGTTGTTAACATAAGTTATAATCATGAATGCTTGACGAGATTTACAAGTATTAGCATTAATCGAATAAGATGACTAATGTAATCATGTTAACAATCTATAATCTTATTAGAACCTCCTTTGTGTGTGATTTCCAATTGAATAATAAGAGTTTATACTATATTTGTTTGACATACCATTAGTGGAACCTCTAACCTTGACATTTGTTATTACCATTGTTTAATCCTTACGTTAATATTCCATCTCAAAGTTCTCTTTTTCTTCTCCTTCTTCTTCTCCTTCTTTTTCTTTATTATTATTATTAGTACTACTACTACTCCTACTACTATTATTATTATTGCTACTAATATTATTGTTGTTATTATTGTTACTGTTGTTGTTATTTATAATTGTTTATAATTTGTACAATTAACCTCCCTATGATTCCACCCCGGTCTTGTCGGGTTATTTATTACTTCGACACTCCTGCACTTGGGAGAAGACATTAATATGTTAGTCATGTCAAAAGTCTACCACTTAATGTACGTGACCATACTCTCATGCACGTGTAGGAATATAATAAAAGAAAGAAGACAACAAAAGAAGAAAAAACAAAACAAAAGAAGCAAAGTTAGATACAAGAAAATGAAAAGAGAAAATAAAATAAATACTATAATTTGTACAAGAATTTACCTCCCAAGCAACGGTGCTAAAAACTTGACATGACCAAAAGATTGATTTCTTCTCCCAAGTGCAGAAGTATCAAAGTAATAAATAATCCGGCAAGACCGGGGTCGAATCACATAAAGGTTAATTATATAAATTATAAATAATAACAATATAACAACAATAACAACAACAATAATAATAAAGAAGTTGATGAGAACTTTGAGATGAAAAATCAATGCGAGGATTAAACAATGATAAAAACAAATGTCAAAGTTAAAGGATCCACTAATGGTATTTTAAACAAGTATAGTATAAACACTTATTACTCAAATGGAAACCACACACAAAGGAGATTCCAATCAGATTATAAATTATTAACATGATTACATTAGTTATCTTATTCAAATAATGATAATACTTGTAAATATTATCAAGCATTCATGGTTATAACTTATGTTAACAACAAATCAAATTCCTTTCATAGCACTGGTATAGGTTATACCATACGGTTGGGTAATGAAAGTGCCAAGTATTTGTTATACCAAGTGTTATACAACATAAATTTAGATTAATCATTTAACAAGTAAAGTATTAAAAGTGAACAAGATAATAAATATAAAACATGTTAGTATCAAACATTAAGGTCCATGTTAGGTTTACCCTATACTTATTCTTACACCATCAGTGTAACCTTTTCATCTTGACATAATAAACTTAGCTAAACATAATGAATAAGAGAAACATAAATAAACAAGATAAGAACATAAATAAGATAAAGGTTAACTAAGTAAAAGAAAGGAAATGAAAGGCATAAACAAGATATTAATAAAAGAAAAAATTAAGCATTACAAAAAATACAAAGAGAGAAAGCAAGAGCATGATCTTGATGTGGAAACCAAAATGCCTAAATGCATGGAAAATGCCTTCTTTTATAGGCTAAAATTAGAAACTATTGATTTGATGACTAATTGATGAATGGGTGACCAACTCTTGACTTGGTGACAATCCTTATCTTCTTTTGTCTAAATAAAATGTCATTGATAATGTCATAATTTGAACCAGACCTCTATATGAAAGTTTTATGAAATTGTCTCAGATTTCTAGGAAAAAAAATTGAGGTCATTTGGACTTCTAGAACTCAAGATATGGGCTGAACAGTAAATAGTGTCTAGGCTGCAAGATAGATTCAGACTTCTTCGTTGTTGTTATAATTTGAACTTGAAAATGGCATTTTAAAACTAGACCTCGACATGAAAGTTGTAGGCCTATGTCTTATCTTTTTATCCATATAAAGTAGATCTAAATCCAAGATCTACAGCTCTAGATATGACCCAATTACCACAAAGTGTTCTATTTTGGACTGCACCATCATTTATTTTCTAAGTTTGGTCATCTCTTTGTTCTTTCAATGTCAGTACTTAAACTCATCAATCAATCCTTTTATTTATGTGATAAGCCTGCATTTAAGATGAACATTCACAACAAATTA
This sequence comes from Populus euphratica, assembly GCF_000495115.2. Taxonomy (NCBI): domain Eukaryota; kingdom Viridiplantae; phylum Streptophyta; class Magnoliopsida; order Malpighiales; family Salicaceae; genus Populus; species Populus euphratica. The sequence goes on along the minus strand of NW_011500687.1, from coordinate 92,210 downwards.
AAAGTATCTTATATTATTAGATATGTTATTATAAAATATACTTTAGTTAAGGAGTTATTGATACTTCAAATGCAAAATAATGATATAAAACCTTGATAAAAATACACTTTTAAGTACTATTCAATTAATGTGAGGATTAAACAATGATAAAAATAAATGTCATGATTAGAGGATCCACTAATAGTATTTCAAACAAGTATAGTATAAACTCTTTTTATTTCTCAATTGGAAACCATACATAAATGAGGTTTCAATTGGATTATAAATTGTTAACATGATTATATTATTTATCTTATTTGAATAATGTTAATACTTGTAAATGTTGTCAGGGATTCATAATTATAACTTATGTTAACAATAAATCAAGTTCCTTTTATAAGCACAAGTGTCTGTTACACTATACAGTTGGGCTATGAAAGTGTCAAGTATTTGTTATACCAAATATTTTACAACATAAATCCAGATTAGTCATTTAACAAGGAAAGTATTAAGAATGAACAAGATAACAAATAGAAAACATGTTAGTATCAAACATTAAAGTCTATGTTGAGTTTACACTATACTTATTCTTATACCATTAGTGTAACCTTTTCACCTTCATATAATAAACTTACCTAAACATAATGAAGAAAAGAAACATAAATAAACAATACAAGAACATAAGTATAGTAATGGAGATGAAAAATATAAATAAGAGATTAAGAAAAATAAAACATGAAATAAAACTAAAACATTACAAAAATATAAAGGAAGAAATAAAGAGCATGATCTTGATCTGAAAACCAAAATGCCTAAATGCATGGCCAATGCCTCATTTTATAGGCCAAAATTGGAAACTATTGATTTGATGACTAATAGTTGAGTGGGTGGCCAACTCTTTACTTGATGACAATCCTTATCTTCTTCTTGTTTACCAAAAATGTCATTGCTAATGTCATAATTCGAACATACTTTAACATGAAAGTTCTAAGAAATTGTTTGGGGTTTCCAATGAAAAACAATTAAGGTCATTTGGACTTATAGAACTTAGGATATGGGTTAAACACTAAACAGTGTCTATGTTGTAGGACAGATTCGGACTTCTCCATTGTTACTAAGATTTGGACTTCCAAATAGCAGAATTGAGCATTTCCTTCCACGTGAATGTTTTAGGTGTATTTCTTAGCTTTCCATCCATATAAAGTAACCCAAATCTAAGTTTTACAGCTCCAAATATGACCCAATGACTAAATAGTATTCTAGATTGGGCTAAGCTAGTATCTCTTTTCTAAGTTTCACCCTCTCTTTGTCTTCTCAATTTCAGTAGTTGAATTCAAATATAAAGTAGCTTTGTCTTCCAAATAGCAGAATTGAGCATTTCCTTCCACGTGAATGTTTTAGGTGTATTTCTTAGCTTTCCATCCATATAAAGTAACCCAAATCTAAGTTTTACAGCTCCAAATATGACCCAATGACTAAATAGTATTCTAGATTGGACTAAACTAGTATCTCTTTTCTAAGTTTCACCCTCTCTTTGTCTTCTCAATTTTAGTAGTTGAACTCATCAATCAATCCTTTGATTTATATGATAGGCCTGTATTTAAGATGAATATTTATCATAAATTAAAGGTATTTTATAGTATTAGACTTGTTATTATAAAACATGCTTTAGTTAAGGAGTTGTTGATACTTCAAGTGCCAAATGCTGATATAAAACCTTGATAAAAGTGCACTTTTCAATGCTAATCAGCTATATTATTAAAGTTTTGGTCAGCCTCAAAGATCATGATTCACTAATGTTCTTGACAAATCCATTTCTTTCTTTCATGTTCTTGATCAATTTTTTGTTTGTTGCACCGCCTGCCTTTAGTTTTTTCTAACATTAATTCTTCACATAGTCATTAAACCTGCTTTGGAGATTGACCCGGTCAAAGAATTGCATTTAGTTTTCTCTAACATTAATTCTTGACATAGTTATTAAACCTAGTTCGGAAATTGACCCAGTCAAAGAACTAGGTCACGAGTTTTATGGGTCAACCCAAAGAATTGCATTTAGTTTTCTCTAACATTAATTCTTGACATAGTTATTAAACCCAGTTCGGAAATTGACCCAGTCAAAGAACTAGGTCACGAGTTTTATGGGTCAACCTGGGTTGACCCATAAAACCCGGGTTATTTTGTGGAACCCAATATAAAGAGCATGGGAGAGAAATGAACATGATGTTGTGGTTGTTTTATGCAAAAAGAGAAAGGACTTTTAATTTCATCACCATCACCTCGCAAAATTCATCTACCCTCTTTACTCCTTCACTCCCCAATGCTTTAAAGCTTAAAAACATCACACAAACCCTCTCTCTTTTACATCTTTCCCCTGCAAATTCCCATAGTTCATCTACCCTCTCTCTTTTATATCTTTACCTTCACAAAGTTAAAGACTTGTTAATTGACACGACTAAAAGATTGATGTCTTTTTCCAAGTGCATGAGTGTCGAAGTAATAAATAACCCGGCAAGACCGGAGTCGAACCACAAGGAGGTTAATTGTACAAATTATAAATAACAATAATACAACAACAATAACAATAACAATAATAACAATAATAATAGTAATAACAGCAATAATAATAATAATAATAATAATAATAATAATAATA
>NW_011500687.1:76048-88790 GCF_000495115.2 Populus euphratica | reverse complement strand
CTTTTATAAGTTTGGTCATCTCTTTGTCCTTTCAATTTCATTTCTTAAATTCATCAATCGATCCTTTCATTTATGTGATAGGCCTGTATTTAAAATGAACATTTACCATAAATTAAAGGTATCTTATATTATTAGATATATTATTAATGAACCTTGATAAAAATAGACTTTTAAGTACTAATCATTAATGATATGAAGCCTGTGGTGCTTGTACTGCTAAAGTGCTACCTGTTGCTTCTCTCTCTTAGTGTTAATAAAGCCTGCTAGATGTTAAACATGAATTCCAGAAAGTGGAGCCAACTTAGGATCCAAAGACATTCAAATCCAGTTCCAATCTGGATTAAAAAAAAAGAAGAGGATAGGAATCACGACGGAGGGCTAATACCAATGGGAAAAGAAGAAAGCCTTTAGTACCTTTGTGAAGGAGCGGGTGAATAAACATCTGGCAAAGGCTCGTCGATCCACCATAAAAGGACATATTTGACCTTGTTTTGAAGCAAAGCAAGGAAAGGCCTCAAGATCTCCAAACCAAGATCGACTTGCAAATTGTAAACATCTCAAGCGGATCCAATATCAAAATACCGGGTCTCGTCTAGGTTTGCCAGAGTCGCTCGGGTCATAGGTCAACCCGTTGGGTTGTCCTGGTTTTGCTGAGTCGTTGCATCGGCCGGTCTTTTAACAAACCCGAACCAGTTCAGCTACCGGGTCCCAAGTCGACCTTCCAGGCCGGTCCAGGTTTAATAACTATGATTCTTGAACTTTGGTTTTGTGCTAATATTAGTTTACCACCTTGGAGGAGTAACTTGGGATATCAGTTGACCATAAATCATTCTCAAGAAGCAAATCTTGAATATCATTATTATTATTACGACAAAACCTTCTTGTGTCTGGAAAAACATCTTGTAAATAGATTAACTATTTAACAAAATATATGAAGCGTGTGTATTTTACTATAACACTAGACATAGTTTATCATGTATTGCTATAATAAAATTATATTTTTGCTTGAGTAGAAAAAAAGAAAAGCCTTGAGGGTGGGGTGTTTTGGTTTTTTCCATTAGCTCATTGGTCATTATAAGATTGACATGGATATGTTAATTTTTTTCAAATACTTCTTTACCCTAGGATAAAAAAATATTGGGTTGTTGGTTAAGGGTTTTTTTTCCCCCTCCTTTATATACAATTAACCTTAGAAAAAAAGAGATAAGGTTTGCATTCAAGGGTACTCTTGTACTTTCACACATGTGTTTTTTTTTACTAATTACCAAGGTTAAGGGGATGTTTTAGTTTTTTTTATTCAAGAAAGCTACTAGTGTGTTCTCATTATACACCAGCAAGTAGGTGATGTTCACGCTATTTGAGCGATGCATGTGATACCATTTAATGCTCGAACATAACCTTTTGTCGTGTCTTTAAAAGTGTTATCGTGTTATCTTCCTCATGATGTGGTGTATGACAACATCTGATGGTTGAATTGTCACACGTGGTGTGGTGCTTAATAACGTATGATGGCTGAATTATCACACGTGGTTATTTTTTTCCCCTTTTTCTATTTTTTCTATCAAAAAAGTGCTTGATTGTCTTTTTTTTAAAAAACTTTTATCCTTATTCTTTGGATTTAATATTTTTTTATTCCCTTTATAAAATTCTTATTTGTTTTCAATTTAGCTCTTCAATTATAATTTCTTATTTTTTTTTCATTTGATCCTTATTTTTTTAATTTTTAATTTATTATTTTGATCTTTTTGCTAAAGTTTTATTGGCTTTTAATTTCATCTTTCAATCAAAGTTCTTTGTTTTTGCTTTTTTCATTTTAGTTCTTGTTGTTTTGATTTCTTATTTTGTTCTTATTTCTTTAATAAAAGTTTTGATTATTTTCAATTTAATTCTTCAATTATAATTTCTCATATATTTTTTTTTATCTCAATCCTTATTCTTTTGGTTTTTTAATTTATTTCTTTAGCTCTTTTCTTAAAGTTTTATATGCTTTTAATTTTATTATTTAATCAAATTTTATGTTATTTTATTTTTTCTAATTAGACCCTTATTTTTTTCATTTATTGTTTCCAACATTAAAGTTATTTTTTATTTTAATTCAACCCTTAAATTGATAAATTGTTTTTGCCCTCTATTTTTTTTATTTTCACCCTTTTTCTTTTAATTAAAATTTTTTCTTAAATCTTTTTATGTAATTGATTTTTTTTGTTTCATATTTTATATTTGATTTATTAGGATTTTTTTTTATTTTTTTTATTTGTAGCACTTTCAATATAATAACCCGGATCATAAATTTAAAAAGTCAATATCATTTGATTTTTTTTTACTTATTTTCTTTATGATTTTATCATTTTGTATTAATAATTTAATTTTTTATATTAATTTTATAATTATTTTTTATTTTTTTATAGATTTATTTTAATTTCATTAACATGTAATATGTGACATGGATTCACCTTAAAATCCATTAGAAAAAAGGCATTTAATTGGTGTACAAGCTACTTGCAATTAAAAATCTGAAACTATTCAAATTTTCTTAATAAAAGCCCAACATTAAAAACAAAAAGGCCCATCGGCGTCGTCTTCTTCTTCATGTATTGTAAACCCAGGCCCACTACTACACGCAGGGGGAGGGGGAGGGGGAGGGGGAGGGGAGGGAGAGGACTCGCATAGTACCCCATCGATTTGGAAAAGAAAACACGCGCACAAAAATACCAGATAGAACAAAAATAAAAAATAATAATAAACGAAGGAAAAAAAGAAAACGAAGAACTGGATTAAAGGCAGAGAGAGGCAGAGTAAGTCGCTCTGATGGTTAAATTTCGAAGGTGTTGTTAAATTCTAGGGCAAATTTCATTTCGTTTTGATTTCCAAAGAAAAAACCTCACGAGAGAGAAAGTGTCCAATTCGGTGGTTACTGAAAGCCGTGCCCTAGCTTCTCAAATTTGTAATTCAGGTGATTATTGCTTTACTTTTTTCAGTGATTTTTGCTACCACTTTGGAAACCCTAGAGTTGGGGTGCAATGTTGGATTTTTGAGAATTGTGCGAAATTAGGGTTTGTTTGAGGCAATTCCTTTGTTGATTAAATGCTCAAGGATTTATGCAGTAAGTCATATCTGTATGCGTAAAGGTGGTGGGAATTAATGCACTAACTTGGTTTGCTCGTGTCTTAAACTGGTAAGCTAGTGGTTGTAAGTTTTTGAATAGCTGCTGCCTGCTTGTGTACTAATGTATTTTAGCACTGCTGCTTGCTTGTGTGTGAATCTGAAACGACGTTGGCACTAATATATTTCGCCACTGCTGCTTATTTGCGTAGACATACACGTTGTGGGAACTAAGTACATTTATTCGGTTGTTGTGTGATCATTAATTGCTTTGTTTTGCATACTTATGGATAATGTCTTTGCTTCTTTTTAGAAACCTAACCTGTTTGAAACAGATTGCTTGACTCTCTGTGAATAATACACGTTTGCTTGTGGAAGTTTGGTGGGGCTTTGTGATGCTTGCAAAGGAGAATGACATAGCAACTCTGCTGTATAATTGACCATGGAAATCATTTGGTTGGGTTGATTACAAAAGATGTTTCAGGGTTTATGGCTAGAAAAGGAGTCTTTAATTTTCAGGATTCTTGCTAGCAAAGAGAAAACTGTGTAGTAGTTGGGAATGCATTCATGATGTGTCCATGCTTTATTTCTTGTGATTCTTTTGTTTTAAGCGGAGTTGAGATTGTTTAAAAAATTTCTAACTTTTTGTTGAAAGCTAGATTATTTTACAAGCTGATTGCAAATGACATGTGTTATAGATTTGGAACGGCAAACTGTTTAGCTCTCTGTCTGGCTTGCTTGAGTATTCATTTTTTATTTCTGTTTTGGGCACTGGGGGAGCTATCATATGTTTTTCAACATTCATGTTTCCATAGCATGATGCATTGCTGTAATTTTTTCTAAAAGGATGTTCGCTTATTTCCTTTTCTATTTTGGATAAATAATTTTTAAGCTGCTGCATAGATCTAAATTCCTGCATCTTTTATTGCATGCTATACTTATTTACCGGGTCAGTTCAAGAACTCAAGCATTTTAATGTCTGCATGCTTCCATGTAGCTTATCATGCTTATGGAATGAAGGGAGAATATACAATATTAAGACATCTTAATTTGACAAGATGATTACCTTTCTGATATAGATGGCCGGATCTAATGCATTTACACTACGTACCATTGCTCCTTGAATTTTTGAATAAGCCATAACAAGATATCTAGACTAGCCCATATATCTAATACACCTGCAACCTAATTTAGTCAAACATTTGGACTTGAAAAGACTGATACACTTATACAAGAAGATCTATCCATCATGCATACGATGCTAATTTCATTTTCATTTTACTGAGGGGGGGGGGGGGGGGTGACACGTATACAAGAAGATCTATCCATCATGCATACGATGATAATTTCATTTTCATTTTACTGAGGGGGGGGGGTGCCTTTTCATTCTAGGCCACTCTTTTCTTCATTCTAATGTTAGTCTTATGTCTAATCAAAGAATTTGACAGTTTTTTGAATTGATGAGAGGAGTGCAAGGCCTCTAGCCACTGAAGTGGGAATGCATGGATGTGGTCCAGGGTTTGCTCCCCTAGTAAATGCTGAAGTTGATTCCATGGGTGGGGTTGTTGATGGTGGAGTTGGTATTGGTATAAAAACCTCTCCACGGCAAGCAGCAATTGAGAAGGCTCATGCAGAACTTAGGTAACACTGGCATTCTTTTTTGTGTGTTTTACTATCAGTTTTTGTAATTTCTGCATTTCTTTTGCTACATGAGAAAAATATGTCCTGAATTTCTTGATATTGGCAACTAAAATTTGATGTTAACAGACAAGAGTATGATGTTCGTGAGGAACGGAGAAGGGAGCTAGAATTTCTTGAGAAAGTATGGCAATTTAAGCTTTTTCTTGCTATTTTGAACCCTTTTATGTTTTTACCTTCCTTTTAAATTCATCCTTGCTTGCAGGGTGGCAATCCTTTGGATTTTAAATTCGTGAATGCAGCTTCAGTTAGTGTCCAGTCTACTTCATTCACGGATCATCATGTTGAACAGTTTGTTACTAGGTATATTCCTTTTGCTGTGGTGTTTGACTGACTTATAGTTTGCTAGTTGGCTAATGCTTCTCCTCCTTCAATTTTCCCCTCTCCATATTGTATTACAGTGAAGCGAAAGGCAATTTTCCACTGACAACATCACTTCATGGGGATTCTGTAGAAACTAGTGGGAGACCAGGGGCTACTGCAGTTTGTGGGCCCAATAGTGCTGACAATTTTGATGGTGAAAATGAGTTACTTGAAGTTGAAAGGAAACCTACAAATCCTAGTAGAAGGAGTAAAGTGACTCAATCAGAGCAGTCTTCACAGATGGATGGGATTCATAATGCCAAGGAGCCTGAAGATTCTGCTATTTTTCGGCCATATGCTCGAAGGAATAGGTCCAGACCAAATCGTGACAGTGCTCGATCAGGTTCAACTGATATTGTTCATAGTTCAGGTGGTCATGGATCTTCCTTACCAGTTCAAGGGGGTGCAAGGGATGTGAAGGGCTTGGTAACTGAAACAGACATTCATAAAGACCAGAATATCAATTTAGTCTCTAACCCAAAGTCTCCAGCTTCAAATGGTATGGTTTCCCAGATTGAGGCTTCCAATACCCATTCAAACATGGAACTTGATTGTGTGCAGGCACTGAAAACAATTGCTAACCTGCCTGAATATAGGCTGGATGTTACAGAGTCCAATGTCTTGAGGGATAACCTGCATGATCAACCTTCAGAAGCTGATACTGAGAATGCTTCCAAGGAATGTGATCATGATGGAGGAAGAGAGCAGGTTATTTCTGCTGGTCCTGAAGGTCTACCTTGTGCTGAATCAACAAAGACTGAGAATGAAACTGGTCCGGGTCTGCTTAAAGGTTTTAGTGACTTGAAAAAAGATGGAAATGAAGGTCAAAATGGTAACACAGCAATGGGAACTAAAGGATTCGATTCAGAGTCCTCATGCACCCAAAATAGCATAAGCTTGGATGTAAACAATGACAGTGATTTGTGTGCCAATTACAGAAATGATGATACCAATGAAATACTTTTTAAAGAACTATCAAAACTTGAAGGAACACAAAGTTTACTATCAGGTAATATGGGAAATGAAAAGAAAGAGACTAAGTCTATTGAACGTGTTACTGCCATCAATGATGGTTCTGTGCATCGAAACTACTATGGCAATGATTCTACTGTCAAAAGTGAGGAAGAGATGAGAAGTTATTCTCACCCTCAAAATGAGGTGAAATGTCATAATCTTCAAGCGACGGAACAAAATGACCATGTAGCACCTGAGGCTGATATAAAGGCGGGCAAGATGTTGGCTGATGGTTCCAATTCCAACACAGAAAACATTTACCCCAGTGGTCCCCAGGGCTATAATGATCCATCTATTCAAGAGCTTCCCCACCTCATTTTGTTAGAGAAAAAATCTTCTGCGGCCCTTGACCCACAATCTTGTTCTAATACACAACTGAAATTGGTAGACAAGGCTCATGAAGATTCTGTTTTGGAAGAGGCTCGGATTATCGAGGTTGTTCCTTCATACTATCTCTTAAACATACGACATCTATTTCTTCAAAAAGCTTTTAAAAGAACTGACATAGATTGGCTTGCAGGACAAGCGGAAGAGGATTGCTGAATTATCTGTTGGAACTGTGCCCTCAAAGAGTAACTGGAAAACTCACTGGGATTTTGTCCTTGAAGAAATGGCATGGTTGGCAAATGATTTTGCACAGGTCTGACTTTTTATATAAGGAATTTCTTGCTCAATTTTTTTTTTCCCTCGTGAAGAATTTATCTTGTACATTTAAGAACTCACTATTAGTGCCTATATTTAACTTAATCTCTATTTAAGCTTTGTTATTTATTCTATTTCCTTGTAGGAGCGTCTCTGGAAGATGACTGCTGCTGCTCAAATATGTTGCCGTGTTGCTTTTACTTCTAGATTGAGAGTTGAGGAACGAAATCAGCATCTGAAGCTAAAAAAAGTTGCATATAGTCTGGCTAAGGCTGTCATGCAGTTCTGGCACTCAATGGAGGTGTATCGAAGTAACAATTGTCAAAGTTTTGGTTCAAAGAATGGCAAGCATGAGTCGATAATCTTTTATAGGAATGAATTTTCTGTCAACAAGTTTGGAGAAATTGATAAGGTGCTAGCAATGTTTGGAAACCACCTTTTACATACTCATCTATTTAACCGCCTGGAATTCATTTTCCCTTTGTTTTTTGCTTTCAATCTATAGTATTCCCACTTTTGCAAAACTTTTCATTTAATTGAAATGCACTTTATCTGATAAGTGGAGATATTATTTATTCCACACGCGCACACACAAAAAGACAGCTTTGGATCAAAGTTCATTTTCCTTTGGATATTGATAACATAAAATGAATATGCTTTTAGTGGAGTTTAGAACTGCATTAATTTTGAGAAATGGTATGATTTTCATCCTATTCGTACCAAGTATTGACCCATTCTGAACATTTTGTTCATGAGCAGGTGGCATGCAAAGAGTTAGAGATACAAAAGCCTGTCAAAAACATTGCCCATGCCATTCATGGATATGCTTTAAGATTTTTGAAATATAACAGCTCGCCAGTTCCTTCCCTTCAAGAATTACCAGCAACTCCTGACAGAATAGCTGATTTAGGCATGATGGACATTTCATGGGATGATCAGCTCACGGAAGTATGCATACCTACCTTCTTTATGTTTTTTATATCTGTTGTCTTGTTTATGTTTACCAAAGCCATCTCCTTTTGATCTCTTAGATGCATGCCTGTGTGTTTTACTCTAACCTTGTTTGCATAAAAATCACTCATTATGCATTCAACTTTTTATTTGCAGGAAAGCCTGTTCTATGCAGTTCCCTCAGCTGCCATGGCAATGTACAGATTGTCCATTGAATCTCATATCATGCAAAGTGAGGTAATTAAAATATTCTGAAAGCTTTGGAACATGTTCTTGGTTTTCTCTATGCTTGAAAGACATACAGTTTGACAAAATTTAGAAAGAATACTGGAGAATGACTTCTAGCAGGTGAAGTTGGCTTGGCACTTAATGCTTGTAAACTACGAACTGTTGATTTTTCCCCTCATCACGTTGTTTTCAAGTTTGTTCCATCTTAATCTTGCTTAGTTGTTGAACTTTGTTATTCTTCCAGAAAACTCACAATAACATGCAGGATGAGGTTGATACATCTATGTATGACACTCCAGCAGGTAATGCTAAATGTACTTTATCTACTAGTTCCTTGTTGATTGAATTTGTTCTCTTTCATTGGTTCATTCCCAAATTTCAGACTTTGGTTGTCATGACAATGCATATGATGAGGAAGAAGAAACAAGTGCCTACTATATGCATGGCGTCTTTGAAGGTAGCAAGCAAGGAAAACATGACCAGAAGAAATGGAAAAGCTTCACAAATTCACCTTCTGCAAGATCATATGATCTGGCAACTGATTCACCTTATGGACACTGCACCACTGGGCCTCAACAAAATGTATTGAAGGGGAAAAGACCTGCAAATAATCTTAACATTGGTTCAATTCCAACAAAACGCATGCGTACTGCTTCTAGGCAGAGGTTTACAAGTCCTTTTACTGCTGGAACCACTGGGGTTCTACCCCTGGCTCCAATGAAGACAGATGCGTCAAGTGGAGATACTAATTCTTTTCAGGATGACCAGAGTACTTTGCATGGTGGATCACAAATACAAAAAAGTGTGGAGGTTGAGTCAGCTGCAGATTTTGAAAGGCAGTTACCTTATGACTATGCCGAGACATCAACAAAACTGAAGAAGAAGAAGAAAGCAAAACATCTGGTACCTAGGAATTCTCATAGTTCAGCTGGTGCTGGGGGCTTAGTTTATTTTAATAAAGTCTGGGTGCTTTCTAAAGTGGTTTCTTTGTAATGCTTGTTGACTAACACCATTTTTGCAGGGTTCTGCTTATGAGCAGGGCTGGCAGCTGGATTCCACTGTTCATAATGATCAGGTGATTTAACTTTTTTTAGGTTTGGATGTTAGATATAATTTTGCATTTTTTCTAAGCAGAAAATATGGTGAGCACCAGGTAATTGTAAAATTCAGGTTGTAGTGCCATTAATTTTGAATTTCAGCATGCATTTTGGTCTAGAGACTTTTAAAAAAATGTTTGGTGTTCCTGGAGGGAGCCCCGTATGAATTAAAGTACGACTTCAATTTCTAAGGAGCCAGTAATCACCATTTTAATAAAATTATGGCCGAAGAAAAGCAGACACTAGTCATAATTGATGCAAAATATGAAAGAGAACCTTGCAGTGATGTGTCAAAACATGATCATTCTCTCAATGATTGTTGCTTTTGGGGTGTTAAACAATCTTGGGCAGAAGCACTTTTAAAATGTGGAATCATATATTGAGTTTGTTGACTGCAAAAGTCACATAAACTGAACTTGAGAGAAATTATGGGTATTAGGAATCATATATTGAGTTTGTTGACTGCAAAATTCACTGATAAACTGAACTTGAGAGAAATTATGAGTATTAGCATCCGCTAGTTAAAGTTGCATCCAGTCCACAAATAAGAATGTTGGTCAAGGTCTCTCTAAAAGAACTAACACTTTCCCTAACTTTGCCATTTCTGCTGGGTATTGTGATGGGGTAGTAGTTATGGTAAGTCTTTTGATGGAAAAAATGGTAGAGAACACCAAGTTGACCATACCTTCTATTAAATGGATGATATGAACAAATTTATGATGAGTTTATGTAACTTTTCTGGTATATTGTTAGTGCATTTATTTATGTAGTGTAAGCACTTGAGTGATCAATGTTTTCTCTTGTCTAATCTTCTGTCTACCAAATTTGCATTATAAAAGCTATTTTCTATACACTAATTTTTATACTGGTGCTCTTCTACTAGCAGAGGGATAATTTCAGAAAGAGATCAGAGAGTCATCATTTTGACTCTAATGGAACTAGTGGTAAAATCTCATTCATCTCATATTATTTTAATAGTGATTTGACAGGTATACATATGATTTCACATTCCTCTTCATCCTTGACACTTTGAAATATCTTCTTTAAGGTTTATATGAGCAACATACTGCAAAGAAGCCAAAGATAATGAAGCAATTGCTAGATAATACTTTTGACAGCATGACGCAAATGACTGGGTCCATCCCATCCCCAGCCCTTTCCCAGATGAGTAAGATGTCAAACACAAATAGATTCATCAAATTGATTGGTGGCAGGGAACGAGGCAGAAAAAATAAATCAATGAAGGTACTCCCTGGTGAAGTTGTAGCTGACCATGTGCCATATGCCCTCAACTCATCACTGTTTTCTTAGATATATCTTTCTATGAGTTTGAGCATTTGATTTCCTCTGCAGATGTCTGCTGGGCAGCCAGGTTTTGGAAGTCCTTGGTCGCTTTTTGAAGACCAGGTTGCTTTTCCCTTGGTGTCCTTGAATCTGTTCTTTGGTTGCTAAAATTCTGATAAAGTACTTGAGACTTCTTTGTTCTGCTTCTTCAGGCTCTTGTTGTTCTTGTGCATGACATGGGTCCTAATTGGGAGCTAATAAGTGATGCTATCAACAGCACTGTTCAATTCAAGGTAAATAAGATATTTTCATCTATCAATTTTTACCTCTTTGTTTGGGATGCATATCAGGTCACTACACAATAGTGTCTACTGTCTACAATGTTCCATAGCTGGTAAAAATCTATCTCTTCCTTTTTCCCTACATTAGTAGTTTTCACTTTTCAGATGGTGAAGCATCTCTCTCTCTCCCCCTCCCCCCCTCTTTGTTTTTTTCTGCTGAAAATTTCATTTATTGGCACTTGCCCAACCTGTCCAGTGTATATTTCGTAAGCCTAAAGAATGCAAAGAACGCCACAAAATCTTAATGGATAAGGGTGCTGGTGATGGGGCTGATAGTGCTGAGGATTCTGGATCTTCTCAATCCTACCCATCAACTTTACCTGGCATTCCAAAGGTAAGGTTGCTAATGTTGTGTCCTTTTCTGACCTGAAACTCTATGCTTGCTTTTGTAATTTTAGATGTGTACCATTGAGCTTAAGCTTTGCTACCCTGACAGTCTTGACTGTTCTGTATTGCTGTATTTTAAGCAGGGCAGTGCCAGACAGTTGTTTCAACATTTACAAGGGCCAATGCAAGAGGATACCCTGAAGTCTCATTTTGAGAAAATTATCATGATTGGGAAGAAGTATCTTTACAAAAGGAGTCAGGTTTGTTTGCCACTCAAAGTGTGGCTGTATGTGTGCTGATCATGTCATGTTGCTAGTTCTCACTTCTCAGAAGCCCAACCTACCACTGTTTTATACCTTCCGTTCAAATAAATCCAAACTCTATTTATCCATCTTTATACCAAAATTTATTTGCTAGCTGAATGATAGATCAGGCATCACTTCTCTTCTCAATTTTCTACCATGTTTTTTTTTTTCCCCTTGATATTCCATTCTTTTGAGATTGTTACAGAATTTGAGGACATGTTCCTTGTGGCTGCTGCATAAAGTAGAATTCTTACCTACCCGGGAAAAAACCTGACTGAACATTTTGTATCTGAAAGCATTACAATCATGCTTTGTTTATGATTTTCCATTTGCAAAATACTTTCGTGACTGATTTTAATTGCTGTATCTTGTGAAGAACAAAAACCAGGATCCTAAGCAAATAGCAGCAATTCACAATTCTCATGGTATTGCTCTTTCCCAAGTTTGCCCAAACTTAAATGGAGGTGTCCTAATGTAAGTTTTTATTCTTCGGTGCATGTCTATGGTCTAGCCTATGATGTTCAGCTTATCACTATACATCCAGTTTCATTACTTTGCAATTTCTATCTTCTTACTTTGCCTGGAATGTATTTCATGTCTTTTGACTTGTTCAAGAAAATTGAATATTACTTTACTTTATTGTTTGGATGAAGGCCCCTTGATCTCTGTGATCCAAGTGCTTCAGATCCAAATGTTCTTCCCATTGTGTATCAAGGCTCACATGCTAGCAATTTGGTAATGCCAAATCAAGGTGCTATAGCATCAATGCTTCCTAATTCTGGTGCAAGCTCTTCTCTGCAAGGATCTTCTGGTGTGGTTCTTGGCAGTAACTCAGCATCACCATTTGGTCCCCTTAATGCACCTCTCAGGTAGTATGCTATTTTATATCTTCACTTTATTATTGTGTTTTTAATGAAATTGTGATTTTTCAAACTTTGATTTCGGGTCGTCATATTTAATCTCAGAGATGGTAGATACAATGTTCCAAGGACATCCTTACCAGTTGATGAGCAGCAAAGAATGCAACACTACAATCAAATGTTATCTAATGGAAACTTGCAGCAGTCTAACTTGTCTGTTTCTGGAGCTGATCGTGGTGTTCACATGCTACCAGGTGGAAATGGAATGGGCATAATGCCAGGGATGAACAGAAGCATGCCACTCCCAAGGCCAGGATTTCAAGGAATAGCCTCACCATCAATGCTGAATCCAGGCAATTTGCTCTCTCCCAATATGGTTGGGATGCCAAGCCCTGTAAATATGCACTCTGGAACTGGTTCTGGTCAAGGGAACTCGATGAGACCTCGCGAGGCCATGCATTATATGAGGGTAAATACTAAATCTTTCTCTGCGAACACCCAACCCCCCCCCCCCCCGCAGCCCCACTCAT